>NC_133207.1:9486799-9616799 GCF_958299795.1 Porites lutea | reverse complement strand
AGAACATGTAGCGCACACTACGGTTTTCAATTGATGTATGCATATTATTCCTTGTAACACTAGAAGTTGTTATAAATAAGATGTTTATCTTGCCATAACTTCAGCAAATAACCCAAACAGCTCGCTAGTTTTATGGAAAATCTGTTGAGGGATTTAAAATTATTTACAATTTATTTACAATGTTTATACACATACAAAGAAATCAATAACATTTCCATAAAGTTCCACCAGTTATTACTGATTAAGGATGCCAAAAATAATAGAAATCGGTTAAATTTTTGGTGCCGAAAAACGCAATTCAAAACCTTAACCACTTGCAAATACGTAAAAAGTCTCGGGCCACCTTACGTCTTTTTAAGCATGGTCAAACTTTCCTTTCCCAAATTCGAGACACCTTTCAGAATAAAAGACTAGGGTTAATTAATTTAGGCCTATAGTTATCAGCAAGCTTTCTTAAAGCGTAAAGAAAATTTAAGCAGTAAAGAACTCTCTCTGAAGAGAACAGGGCGATCTTTTCTATTACTTCATGTATCCGTATCTCATATTCTCTCAATATAATTATCCATCTCTTACAACGCAAGGAGACCACAAAGATTTCCTCTGTAAAACAAAGCTGTCATTTTCTCTTTCACGATCACCCGAACGGTAACCGCTGGATGAAGATTGGGAAATGGATATAAAATGGTCACAAAACTACTGTGAAATCGCAAAAAAGCCACCAGTGTTAAACGGCCGATTTGAAATCGCATCATCTATTAGCTCCGATAGTAAAGGCCAGGTAGGCGGAGCGAAAGGTTGCGGGTTCAAACACCCTCCTGCGGAACAAAAACCAAAGACAACAATCAGTAAAATCATGACTATGTTGGCTGTGGTGAAGACTGAGACTCAGTTAAGATAACTGCGTCATTTGCTGTTGGTGTTGTTGTGTTGGTGTGGTCATATTGGTTAGCCCGCCTGGCACTTTTCCAATTGGTCCACCTTACCCTTCTCCCCCCCCCCCCCCCCCCCCAACGCCCCGCATTTAGTTAACAAGGCACTAAGAGACTTTTTAAAAGCTATTCTTATGTTCTTTTCTACTATAATGATGACGGTTATTAATAATATAAAAGAATAACCGAGTAATTCTTCTGTCTTTGCACAAAACACTCAATTTCCTGCGAGCAGTCCCTCTTCAGTCAGTCGAGTCTAAGCTCGGCAGGACTGGAGAGAGCGAATTGGCCGAGAGGGAAACTGGAGAGAGGTAGCTTCCCCTCGGCTTTCGCTCGCTTCGCTTGATTTCCTCGCTCGCGTGAGTCCTGCCGAGCTTAGAGTCGACTGACTGAAGAGGGACTGCTCGCAGTCTATGTTACAATTCTCTTCTACCAAGATTTTCTGGACCCCTGGAAAGCTAAATGAATCTTAATATTTCACTTCAACTAGATTTATACATTTTCAATGCAATAAATGGCAAAACAAGTGATTTGATGAGTATATTTCATTCACAAAATGAGCGCAAACCCTTTACGTTTTCTAACAGAAGTAGCATAATCCGAACTAAACACAAAACTGTGCTGAAAATACAACATGCTAATGATAAGTAGCAAAACGCAATGACGCTTATATTAAAAAAAAAAAAAAACGAAACGTAACGTTTTTGAGAAATTGTAAATGCGAGACTAGGAATGTGTTCGAATAACTTGAACTACTTGCAAAATAAGACATCACGTCTTTCCCACATTCAAACGCACATATAAGAAATGTAAAATTTAAAAATAAAAACGTTCTAGAAGTTTCAAAATCCTCGAAATATATTTCGTTCTTCGAGCCTCGTCGGTCAATAAATTTTTTTTTTCGTCAGTCAATAAAAATTTTATTGACTTACAAGGCTCGAAGAGCGAAATATATTTCGAGGATTTTAAAACTTCTAAAACATTTTTATTTTTACATGCTACATTTCTTATAAGTGCGTCGAATGTGGTAAAGACGTGATGTCTTATTTTGCAAGTAGTCCACGAAACGTAACGATACTTGCATTAAACAAAACCTTCAAGAACTGAAACGAAACCTTAAAAAGAACCGATGCATTCTTAAACTTTACAAGTCGTTTTCATCAACACGTCTCATATGATTTTCATAGTGCTCAAGAAGAAAAGCCTCACTACTCATCTCCTCTTGACAAATCCAACAGCTGTGATTCTCAGTGATACCACTGTTCCCAGTCTCGCTCTGTGTTAGTAGGTTCTTTGTAAATCCTGCACTAATATCAAGTCTTTTACTTCCTGCTTTCTTACGCTTACAAAGCAAACGTTTAGACGGACATTTATTACTGTTAGGTTTTTGCGACCTTTCTTTAGCGTGGACTCTTTCGCATTTCCTAACGTTTGCTACCTCACTAAAACACATGCCACAATGTTGACATGCATAAGGCTTCTCTCTAGTGTGAACTCTTTCATGAATCCTTAGCCCTCCTGCTTGGCTATAACTCTTTCCGCACTGTTTACATTCGAAAGGCTTTTCCCCACTGTGAACTCTTTCATGTGCCCTCAGGTGGTGAGCTCGGCTAAAACACTTGCCACACTGTTTACATTTATAAGGCTTTTCCCCAGTGTGAAGTCTTTCATGAATATTGAGGCTTCCTGCTTGACTAAAATACTTCCCACATTGTTTACATTTATAAGGCTTCTCTTTAGTGTGAACTCTTTCATGAATCCTTAGGTATTTTGCTTGAGTAAAACACTTGCCACACTGTCTACATTCATAAGGCTTTTCCCCAGTGTGAACTCTTTCATGAATCCTTAGGTGTCCTGCCTCTCTAAAACACTTACCACATTGTTTACATTCATACGGCTTTTCCCCAGTGTGAGCTCTTTCATGAATCCTTAGGTGCCCTGGTGCGCTAAAACACTTGCCACACTGTTTGCATTCATACGGCTTTTCCCCAGTGTGAACTCTTTCATGAATCCTTAGGTGTCCTGCCTCTCTAAAACACTTGCCACATTGTTTACATTCGTAAGGCTTTTCCCCAGTGTGAACTCTTTCATGAACCTTGAGGCTTCCTGCTTCGCTAAAACACTTACCACACTGTTTGCATTCATACGGCTTTTCCCCAGTGTGAACTCTTTCATGAATCCTTAGGTGTCCTGCCTCTCTAAAACACTTACCACATTGTTTACATTCGTAAGGCTTTTCCCCAGTGTGAACTCTTTCATGAACCCTGAGGCTTCCTGCTTGACTAAAACATTTGCCACACTGTTTACATTCATGAGGCTTTTCCCCTGTGTGAACTCTTTCATGAATCCTTAGGTGTCCTGCCTGGCTAAAACACTTGCCACAATGTTTACATTCGTAAGGCTTTTCCCTAGTGTGAACTCTTTCATGTTTCCGTAGGTTTCCTGCCTGGCTAAAACACTTGCCACACTGTTTACATTTCATGAATCCTGCAACTTTCTTCTCGTGTAAAACACTTGCTACACTGTTTGCACTTTAAGGACATAGAGTGCAACTGCCTTTCATAAATCCTATTGTCATGAAATAAAAACAGTGTTTCTTTTTTATTTAAACGCTTTACTTTAAAAAGAAAAAGTCCAGCTACATAAAATGGCCACTGTCACGAGGTTACGGCTACTAGTGCAAAAGAAAAAAAGACCTCACTAAAAAATTTAACAAAACCTAAGAGACCACCTCGTCCCCAGTCACTCGTGATCGCGTATTTAGGGGTATTTAAGTGCATATCACCACAAATTTAGTACAATTTTGACGAATTCCACGCGCTTTCAGCTTTAAAACGAGTCAGGTACAATTTGCGTGAATCAGATAAAACCAGCGGTCTCCATGATCGTCTAAAAAATACCAAATCTATGAGTTTGAGCAGAACGGCCGCGTTGATAGTTCTCTGGGTCGAAGGAAAAGATGACGTATTTTAAGGGACGCCTGCCCTAAGAGCCGGTGTTTTTGCATAACGCCCACCATTTCCCCACTGATCCGATAACGTCGACTGGTAATAATGAAAATTCCATAATTCGCTTCTCAGACTAGGAGTGTTCTGTTTCTACGACCGCTATTCAGGCAAGACCATAGTCTTGTTTATTCAAATGTCGCGTTTGCTGAGCAAATCTAACTCCGAAAACGGTAAAACTGTTCTGACTTGGTCGAATATAATTTCCGGTTAACAAAAGGATGTCTGATGTTTTACCCACGATTAGGAGCGCTCCCTCCTTCTGATTGGTCACGTATTGTCTAGCCTGCTAGCAAGCTCTCCCTTCCCCCCCACCCCTGGGGACTTACTTACTTCCGGCGGTAACATGTATTTTGCTCTTTATGTGGTTCCTGAGCCAATTTATAGCCAATATTATTATGGTTATAAGATATATTTAAAATGAAAAGGGTGTCCAAAATGAAACGAAAAAAGATTTCTCGAACTAAACTGGTCCCAGAGGTTTTTCTTGATATTTTTCTCTACAAGAGAGAGTCGCGAGAGCGTCACGAGTCACGTTTGCCGATTCTCGGCTCTCTCATACAGAGAAAAAAAAATCAAGAAAAACCTCTGCGACCAGGTTGTCTCAAACTTGACTAGAGACTAAAAATTGACTCGGGCTCGAACTTGACTCATGCTGCAAGAAAACTCATTCCAACCCGTTTTAATTGTGCAGATCCACAGAGTTTAAATTTAGGAGAAATTTTGATGATCCTAGAAATTTAAAAATTCAGTGGATTACTGATTTATCAGAAACATTGTGAAATAATTGAACCCAGGAGTCATGTCAGTGAGTGTTGTCCTGAATGGGACTGTTCGTGACTCTGAAGACGACTTTCACACAGGTTGTCGGAACGCCAGTCACTGTCACCAACAGTACTAATCATTACTAATAGTCAACTATTATCAATGCTGCGTTCTGATTAGTTAACTACTACTAGGCTATATGTTATAGCCTACTAGTAGCGAAAAGCGTCCGCTTTTTGGCTGCAAAAAAGGATTAAAGTCTAGCTTTAACTAGCTAAAGTTGTTTTATCTCGATATTTTTGACCAACTAGTTGGATTTTACTAAAAAAAATTATTCCTCTCGCCCTCATGGCCTCTTAGTCAATAGCCCCTCTGCCTTCGGCCTCATGGGCTATTGACTCAGAGCCAATTCGTGCTGGAGGAATAATTGTCTCATTAATTAAACTACAATCACCTGGACAATCATATTTCACAAAAACTATAATTTATCAGTCTTTTGAAGTTTGGTTTAGCAGGGTGCAAAGAAAGTCATTTTAAAAGCATGCCATTCGGGCAAGCTGAAGCTAGCATATACTGCCCCAAATGTCATATTTCAACTAGCCGAAAACATTTTGATTAGCAGAATTGGTTTTTGCAGTTCTTCTGTGTTTTGAATTCCTCAATAAACTTCAATTGCCTGTTGGGCAAGTTAAGAACAAAATTCACTAGCCCAATAGCAAAATCCACTAGCTCCGGGCTATCGGACATTATTTTCTTTACGCTGGTTCAGGCCATGTTGCAGCGGTGATGGGGTTTAGGGCGGGGGATGGACTTCAATATGACAAAGACAGGGATGTGTGAAGTCAGAATATTAGAATTAAACCCCTAAAGAGACCAATCTGGATATCACTCAAGCTTTATTTCACACCTAAATAAGTCTATAATAAAATAAGTCATAACCAAAATAAGAACTAGTGTTGGTGTTAAAAATCAGTGCTAGAGATGCGGGCATTGAATGCAGTCTTCAACACAGTACAAATGTATTAAATCCCTTAGTTTGTTTTGTATAAATACCTTTTTATGTAAAACCCTAACAATACCTTTATGGGTAAAAATATTGGATTTCTGTCCTGAAAAGTTTATGTGAGACCAAAAAGGAATTAAACAAAATCCACACCCCCAATTGAGGTGATATGAATCTCCGTCTTTTTCATATGGTGCCCTCCCACCAGGGGTTAGGCTATTCAGGTTTCGCCACAGTCAAATAATCCTAAAAAAATGAAAAATGCTGCGGGTAAATCTTACTGATTCATGAATCTTCTAAGGGAGTTTATTTGTTTTAGGCGATGTTGCAATGGAGAGGTTGTGGTATTGGGGTTTGACATACTGCGGTACAAATAGCCTGCATGGCAAGCTTTTGACTGGAAATGGAAAAGGAGGAATTAAGGTACAGAAATACATGAAGAATGAGGGAGGAGGGAAGGAAATGCCTGCAAAAACTCTATTGTTTTTGCCATTCAGCCTATTATTGAATCCACAAATTTAGCTATCTGTGTAAAGCCTACAGTTGTTACATAACGTCCAATCTTAACCTTGGGGCTCACCTCACTTGGGGTTGTAAATTCATTCAAATTCCTGCCAACCAGGCCACGGCAAAACAAGAGACGATTGCAAAAGCTATGCAAAGTACTTCAGACCTAAAGTTGTTACTTTTGCTGTTCCTAGATTAATATATTGTTACTAATATGCAGGGCCCAAAGTTTATTTTTCGCTTTGGGAGCAACTGTGCTACCAGGTGTAAATTTCTGGGTGCACAGCTAAAAACTGTTAGGAGCACAGCTTAAAATACTGGTGGTGTCAAAAAGAAAAATCGGAAAGCCTCAGACATTGTATAAGTAATCATTTTTCTGTAAGTTTTCTTTTATTTGAATCCCTTGTTTGTTCCATTTGGGCTCTTACTGTAGGTTGACGATAATGGTAATATTGTTATGTTTTTAAGCCAACGAAAGTGGTTTTGCTTTTCTCATTTCTGTCAAGAAGGTACATGAAATACGAGATGTGGTTTGTATGCTGTAATATTTCCACAAAGAAACTGAAGGTTTTGATTGGATGATATGTGACCACTAGGCATAATTTACACAGATAGTTATTAAATTTGTGGATTCAACGAGGGGTGGAATGGTGATAACAATAGAGTTTTTGAAGTTATGAATATATGAAAATCATCTATGTGAACTGTGGAGTAAAGAATTATATAAAGGAAGATCATCGCAGTTATATACGCAACTTTTGCAGTTGCAAAAAGAAAGGCTGAAAAAAAAATTCAGGCTTGTACCGGATTCATACTCTTGAGCTCTGCGATACAGGTGCAGCGCTCTACCAATTAAGCTAACAAGCCAACTGGGAGCAGGTCATTGAATTGGTTCATTATAAACCCATGAAAAGATGATGATGAAGTTATGAATATATGAAATTCATATATCATAATAAAGTTTTTGCAGGGGTTTTCTTCCCTCCTCCCTCATCCTTTATGTACTCCTGTGTCTTAATTCTTCCTTTTCCTTTCCCAGTCAAAAGCTTGCCACGCAGGCTAGTTACAATGCAGTATATCAAACCATAATACCCCAACCCTCCCCCCCCCCCCACCCCTAATTGCAACACCAACTAAAACAGACCCATACAGGTATTGTTATAAGGTTTTACATAAAAAGAAACTAAGGGCCTTAATAGTGTGTTGAAGACTGATGATAATGACAATGACCGTCATGTTATGAGAAACAACAGAAGTGTCCACTTTACATGTGCGAAGTAGGCTTGGACGTCAGCTTATTAAAGGTGCCACTGGCTGCCGCTATCAGTCCATTTTGGGAGCCTACTTTGACCCTCCCAACCCATGAAAATTTAAATTTCTAGGATCAGTTAAACTTCCCCTAAATTGAAATATGTGGAACTGCATAATAATATCAAAATGGGTTTAGATGACTTTTCTCATAGCACAAGTCAAGTTCGAGCCTGAGTCAAGTTTGATTAAGTCATGAATCAAGTTAGAGACACCCTTTTCATTTTATATATATATGACCATAATAATAATGTTATTGTCACAAAAATAAAATAATTGTCCTTTAGGTTTGACATGGAACATGAGAAATTCCCCTTACGAGGGAGATAAAACCAGTTCAAAAAACAACCATTAAATGGCTAAAAATCAGCTCAAGAAACACACAAGGAGTAAGACATATGTAACTGCATGAATAACTCGGTTAATTCAATTTTGAGACGGCATTACAGCTTTATATTGACAGCTTGTTGGGAGAAAATAATATATATTCCTGTATTGGGCGGAACCAGGAAGCAAGAGATAATATGTTTTCTCCCATACTGAGCTCTACGAATGCTAAATATCATTATTCTTACTTATTTTTCTATAAAATGAGTGAAGGAGACTTACCTTGGATGTATTCCTGTGTTTTTTGGTGTGAATTCGACGATTAAGTTGTTTTTTTTTGGATGTTATTTTTTGACCCCTGTCACTCTCTTCATAAATTATAGGAAGTAAAGGCAGCACAGAAAAACAGCCGGGGGTCGGGACCTTGTGTACTCGAAAACGGGTTCAGCCAGAAAAACCATCGAATCGCAGATTTTTTTGACCAGAGCAAACTTCCATCATCGCTGCACTGCAGTAAACGTTTAAAAGCGCAATATCCCCACGCATGTTGCTGGAAATGAACATTTCCTTAAGCCAATTGCCATGTCCAAAATACCTTCTTTCTCTGGACTCTGTGATACGGCAACTGGACACAGGGCGTTGGCTCCGAGGTCAAATTTTCCTTGACCGAGGGTAGCTCAGTCAACAAAGAAAACCCGCAACAAATGTTTCCTGTTGTTGTTGTAGTTTGGATATCAATAACAGTTTTACCTGTTAAAATTATAAACCCAAAGAATGATCATTCTCACATGAAAATGAGTTAACGTTAAATTTCAATTTAATTGCTAAATTTCAATCAAATGCTAAAGAAAAGTGAAATCTCAATTAATTTGACTGAGCTACCCTCAGTCGCGTGACATTTGACCTCGAAGCCAAAGCCCCATGTCCAGTTGCCATATCACAGAGTCTGGAGAAAGAAGGTATCTTGGACATGGCTCAAGGAAATGTTCATTTCCAGCAACACGCATGGGGATATTACGCTTTTAAACATTTCGTGATGTGCAGTGATGATGGAAGTTTGCCTCTGGTTTAAAAAATCTGTGATTTGATGGGTTTCCGGGCTGCAAACCGCCTTCGAGTAGACAAAGTCCAGACCGCCAGTTGTTTTTCTGTGCTGCCATTACTTCCTATTATGAAGAGAGTGACAGGGGTCAAACAATAACAGCCAAAGAAAAACGACTAAATTGACGAATTCACACCAAAAAACACAGGAATACATCCACGGTAAGTCTCCCCTATTTATTTTATAGAAAAATAAGTAAGAATGATAATATATGCCGTTTGCAGACCTCAGACCTCAGTATTTTCTTCCTCATACAAAGTCTTAACGGTTGCTTGTAAATCGACACCCCCTCTCATTTACATAACACACTCGTAACGTGAGTTTGGGACACCTGTGGGAAAATGAACATTTTATACGTGCAAGCCAGTAAATTAGCGCAGGAACTATTCAATCAATCAAACACCGTTATTTTGACAAGACAGTATCGGTTGATATCGCGGTCTAAAACGCAATGAAAAGAGACACTTGGATCGCGATAAACCCTAACACATTTTCCAAGGTTACGCAACAATATGTTCATATTTCGAGCTTGAGGTACCTTTACAAACTAATTAGGTTACTTCTTCTTATTATTAACCGCTCTCGCAATATGCAGTGAAAAAAACAGTCAAATCTTGCTGTTGTTGTACCTCCTTCAGTATAGTACGTTATTTTTAGATAGCGATTAAACCAAAAAGACAAGTAACAAACTAGACCAAAGTTTAGAAAAATTGAACTTCGACTCGACCTCTTGTAGTATGACTCCTGCTCTGATAAAACTCTGCTCTTAAAAGTTTCTTCTTTCGACTCGATCAATCCCAGCGCTTTAAATCATTTTAATATGTGTATACAATGTACTAAAAACCTTTTCTTACCTTAAGTAATAAGAGTTCAGCGCTCTCAATCAATACAGACGCCAGTTACACCAGCAACAAAGCCAGTGAATGAAAGCAGCCTCGAGCAGTAGTGACCAGTCTCCCTCAGACAAAACATCAACGGCCTGCACAGTCGGTACTTCATGTAAGCCTTACGTATAATGTCCTGAGACATACAAGGCCCCACATGTCTAAGTTGTGACAGATACGATACTATTACACTGATTATAGTTAGTTACCGTTGTTAATACAGTTCCTGTAGTTGCTGTAGTTATTGTAGTTCTTGTAGTTGCTGTAGTTGTTGTAGTTGTGTAGTTCCTGTAGTTGTGTAGTTATTGTAGTTCTTGTAGTTACTGTAGTTGTGAAGTTATTGTAGTTCTTGTAGTTACTGTAGTTGGGTAGTTATTGTAGTTGTGTAGTTCCTGTAGTTGTGTAGTTGCTGTAGTTGTTGTAGTTGTGTAGTTTCTGTAGTTGTTGTAGTTACCGTAGTTCCTGTAGTTGTGTAGTTCCTGTAGTTGTTGTAGTTGCTGTAGTTGTGTAGTTATTGTAGTTGTTGTAGTTGCTGTAGTTATGTAGTTGCTGTAGTTGTGTAGTTGTTGTAGTTGCTGTAGTTCCTGTAGTTGCTGTAGTTGTACCGAACCCAATAATGCAGCGCTGTGCTTTTTTAAAACCCATCTGTGTCTCTTAATCAAATTTATACACTGGGACACCGGGCCAATATAAAAAATGCTACACTTAAAAAATAAGTTCCTTTCAACCGAGTTAATAGATTAAAAAAACAAAGAATATAAATACGCCCAACATATCGTCCATAAACGTGAAAGCAACCTGTTGAGTTGGAAAAACAAGATTATTTGGAGTCCAGAAGGGCGTTACTTAATTCGGGTTAATTGGAGGGGGAAATAATAGAAATAAACGTAAAGGAAATCAAAGCAACCACAATCACTAAAAAAACTAAAGTAACTACAGTAACTACATCAGCTACAACAACTACGCAACTACAAAGGCCACGTAAGTACAACAACTACAGGAACTAGAAAAACTACAGCAGCTACACACCTACAGCAACTACACAACTACAGCAACTACAACAACTACAATAACCACAAGAACTACAATAACTACACAACTACAGCAACTACTCAACTACAGCAACTACACAACTACAGCAACTACACAACTACAGCAACTACAATAACTACACAACTACAGCAACTACACAACTACAGCAACTACAACAACTACAGCAACTACAACAACTACAGCAACTACATAACTACAACAACTACTCAACTACAGCAACTACACAACTACAGCAACTACTCAACTATAGCAACTACACAACTACAGCAACTACATAACTACAGGAACTACTCAACTACAGCAACTACACAACTACAGCAACTACACAACTACAGCAACTACTTAACTACAGCAACTACACAACTACAGCAACTACATAACTACAGGAACTACTCAACTACAGCAACTACAGCAACTACAGTAACTACAAGAACTACAATAACTACACAACTACAAGAACTACAAGAACTACAATAACTACACAACTACAGGAACTACACAACTACAGCAACTACAACAACTACAGTAACTACAAGAACTACAATAACTACACAACTACAGGAACTACACAACTACAACAACTACAGCAACTACAAGAACTACAATAACTACACAACTACAGGAACTACAACAACTACAGCAACTACAGTAACTACAATAACTACAATAACTACACAACTACAACAACTACAAGAACTACAATAATTACACAACTACAGGAACTACAGGAACTACAATAACTACAGGAACTACACAACTACAACAACTACAGTAACTACAAGAACTACAATAACTACACAGCTACAGGAACTACAACAACTACAGCAACTACAACAACTATAGCAACTACAGCAACTACAACAACCACAGAAGTTACACACTCATTCCACGCTAAGTGGGTAAAATGTGCCAAGGATTTTCGAAAAATCCTAGGTCAACAAATCAGACAAGTAGTTAGTTTAACCGAAAGATATATTACTGAAGGGTGAGAAACCAAAATTTGGTCAACATATCTTTTATCTATAAAAAGTTATAGCCTGTTATTTAATAGCATGTAGTGTGATATTTTGTATGGCTTGAAACAGCACAGTGTTGCATTATATCTATGTCTTTTTAATTTTAGCGTACTTTAAAATGTTTAAAATGAGGTCCGTGGCAGGCTAAGGTCTGAGTTTTGCATTTTAGTCAAGTCAGTGGCTCAAAGAATGAAAAAGTCTAGTTGTTCTGCGATGGTGTACTTTGGTCTAACGTAACAAAATATTGAGAATTTAAAATTGCTGTGTTTTTTTTAATGTTTTTTCTTTAAAAAAGCCGTCAGACTAAACATTATTTTGCTAAATGTGAAGGAAAGAAAGTGTTGTTCACCTTTATTATAGTTTGGAAACATGTGATCTAGTAGAAAACGAGTGATTATCAAATAAATTTCGGTAACGGAAGTTACAGAAGGAAGTTCATATTTCATTTTTCTTCCAAATACTTACTTTTGGGATTACAGACCATCTTAAATAACAATACATATGAGTTATTCTATTGAATTGAATTAATGCTAAACAATTTTGGATGAAATTTTGGAATTTTGGGTGGAATGAGGTTAAAAGCAACAAAATGAGCAAAATAAATTGAATTGAAAGAAAAAAAAATAGATACATGGTAATCTGTTAGAATTCGTACAAGAATTTTAATACATGAATATTGTAAAGTCCATTCACAGAAAAGAGGGTTTAACTAGCGAAACAGCTTCAGATAATCCACTTCCTGTTTCGTGTAACCTCCGTTACTTTAAAAAAAAAATTAAAATGATCAAGATGCCTGTCCCATTTTCATCTTATATTCCTAAATTGCCTAGAAATACTTCAAAGAAAAATAAACTTTTTTAAACTATGCAAAAAAACTCCGCGAACCATAAAATCAGCTAAAATTCCCTTATCACACTTGACAGAGAGGTATCTCACCAATGGATCACGTATGAGGGTGTACTTATGACGAAATCTTCACCAGATGTCATCAAGGGTTGAGTTGTTTGATGGGGCAATCGTGTGACAGCATTTCCCGAAATTTACCTGACGTTTATCCCATGTTTTAGAGACCGGACAAATTCTTGGTAACGGAAGTTACAGTAACGGAAGTTAAAATTCTACCTTTTCTGTTACATCTTCAAGTGAAATTAATAACTCGGAAAAACCAAACATACTCCAGAATAATCCTCACTAGCTCCTCCGTCACCACAAAAATCAGCACGACCCACTTTTCATTTTTTCCTACTGTAATCTTAGTAACGGAAGTTACAACCTTAACTGTTCACCCTAAATCCTGCTATTGTGAGATGCAATTTCTTTCCACAGGCTTTTGCTGTTCATTTTATGTATTGCGTATCAAAAAGAGCAAACTTAAGTAATATTTATCCGATGTAAATCATTCGCAATACTTCTTTCTAGGCCATTTGTGATCTGCCCTCAGATCGGTAACGGAAGTTTCAAAAAAAAAAAAGGACACCAGTTCACTGTAGTTAAAAGCAACAAAACTGACCTGCAGTGAGAAATGATCATGGAGGACTTTAGTTTAGGTCCTTCCCGAGACATTGGATTGATTAGTTTCCACAGTATAAGGCGAAAAGCACAAATATACCGTAACCTTCTATACCCACCCTCTCTGCGGACATAGCAAAATTGCATTTTTTGGACACTTTTGGCCTTGATTCCCTCAAAGTAACTGTCTATAGGAGCACAAAGGGGTACTGTCGTTATTTATTTGGGCATATTTCAAGTATTTTTCAGGGAAATGATTATGGGAAAACAATTTGAGTCCTCAAAACTTGCAACTACAACAACTACAGCAACTACAGCAACTACAACAACTACAGAAGCTATGACAGCAACGACAACAACTACAATAACTACACAACTACAGCAACTACACAACTACAGCAACTACAACAACTACAATAACTACACAACTACAGCAACTACAACAACTACAGAAACTACAGCAACTACAATAACTACACAACTACAGGAACTACAAAACTACAGCAACTACACAACTACAGCAACTACAACAACTACAGTAACTACAAGAACTACAATAACTACACAACTACAACAACTACCAGAACTACAATAACTACACAACTACAGTAACTACAGCAACTACAACAACTAAAGGAACTACACAACTACAACAACTACAGTAACTACACAACTACAACAACTACAGCAACTACAGCAACTACAACAACTACAACAACTACAATAACTACACAACTACAGCAACTACAACAACTACAGAAACTACAGCAACTACAATAACTACACAACTACAGGAACTACACAACTCTAGCAACTACACAACTACAGCAACTACAAGAACTACAGTAACTACAAGAACTACAATAACTACACAACTACAAGAACTACAATAACCACAGCAACTACAGGAGCTGTATTAACAACGGTAACTAACTATAATCAGTGTAATAGTATCGTATCTGTCACAACTTAGACATGTGGGGACTTATATGTCTCAGGACATTATACGTAAGGCTTACATAAAGTACCGACCGCCTGCACTGAGTTCTTACATGGTTCTGACTTGAAACTTTAAAGGGGCTGTGTCACGGCAGTCCAGTACATTTGGTTTAATTTTGCCAATTACTCACCCTCAATCGCTATGGAACTTAAAGTAAGCAAAGAAATTACATGTAAATGCAAAATCAGATATCTGAGACAAACAAATATGTCTCCTGCACATTTTTTTTTTTTTTGAAGTTGCAAGCAGCAGGGATCAACTTTGAAAAACTGTTAGGCTGAACAGTTTTCAAAAACCCTAATTTCAATCCGTTTCAATCTTTTTCAGTTTTGCCCATCCGTGGCATCTGTTGTTTCTGTTATGTTATTTTAACCTTCCTTTAAAGCTTTGAGAGGTTATTTTTCATGTTTCGCTTAATTTAACGGGCATTTTGTAATTTCCTAATTTGGCTGAATTTCGTGACACAGCTCCTTTAATCAAAGTGACAAAATCTCCTCTCCCTGCCCCCCTATTTTTGACAAAAAGACTCCAGCCAAGCAGCAAGACGCCAAACCCCCTGGGTTTTTTTTCCGGCTACACTGACGATGCAAGTGTTCAAGGAAGCAAAAACTTAGCGGGTCCCTTTTAGCAAAATCACACACATATATCTGTCTGGATTTGCAAAAACATGGCTACAGAAATCTCTCTTGTATACCCTATGACTGAGCCTTGTAGTGGACCATGTTTTTTTTTCTTTTCATAGTTTTTTATTTATTTAATCGGTACCGGATAGGCCACAGTAGATAGACTTTGATGAGTTTCTCGCTGGCTATTAACCTATTACCCACCCCCCCCCCCCCCTCAAAAAAATGTTTTTCATAACTTCCCGTAATTCTCTCTGTATGTCAGTTTGAAATCAGCGCGCGAATTAGACTGAACTCGGCTCTCATAGTGGGTTGTCTCAGTTTTTTATTTGGGTGCATTTAGTAAAGTTTTCCGCATCATAGACCTATTCGGCTAACTCAATGTTGTACCCAATTCAAATCTCCCGGGGTTAAGATTCTTTGTGTATCGTATTTGCATTATAATGTAGCATTCTCATTTAAATGCATGGAAATTCCTGAAACAAAAAGTTTTAGTCCCAAAGGGTTTGAATTGGGTACAACATTGAGTTAGCCGAATAGGTCTATCAAGCCTTATAGGAACAAAAGAACCATTGGAATAGGGTGCTTTTCTATTGGTAGCAATCGTACCATTGGTACCAATGGAGACCCTTACTATCACCACTAACACTAATGGATTCAATTTGTGAGTATTGGACAACCCTCCAATTCTCACGTCTGGCAAAGTCTGCTGCGTCCAATATTCTAGTATTTCGTCTCATCTCGGGCTACACGGGTGAAAGACTGATCCCGGGCTTGAGACGGAAAGATTGGATATTGCGAACTTTGTTGTTGGCAGTAACAAGTCTTTGGCCTCACAAAGTAGGTTCTAGGGTTGAAATCTATTAGGCAAGATGGAAATTCATGGTGATTTCTGACCAGGCCAAAGACCTGTGTGGAAGGCGGGGGCTGTATGTCTCCTTTTCAAACGCTGGTTTACATCCGGGATCTTGAATAAATCGACTGTCAGTGAGTCGAGAAAAGTTCCATGTGACGATTTATGTGGAGAAAGCGAGAGTTTTACGGAGTAATTTGACGATGTTTCGGCCGGGTTAAGTGTGGAAATATAATGTGTGGTTTTGGGAACTGTTGTGATTGCCGCGAAAGTCATTTATTGTTTGATCAGTTACCGATAGTGTTGACAGACAAATCTCAGGTATGTGCGTTTGAGCTCGTGTTACTAGAATATACTTTGTGTCAAGCATAAAAACGCTTCGTGAGTGTTTAGTTCAGGTGATTTTGTCTTAGAAAGCCTGTGCTCAGAGATTGTGGATTCTTAGTCTGTTTTCGGCCGACACTGAGCTGTGGACCTCACGGTTTGACTGACTAAAATATTACAATTTCTCGACGTTTCAAACGTTGTTTATTTCATCGTAAAATCCTGTCACTTTTGCGAGAGAACTTTACTGTCTATTGCCAG
This sequence comes from Porites lutea, assembly GCF_958299795.1. Taxonomy (NCBI): domain Eukaryota; kingdom Metazoa; phylum Cnidaria; class Anthozoa; order Scleractinia; family Poritidae; genus Porites; species Porites lutea. The sequence goes on along the minus strand of NC_133207.1, from coordinate 9,600,330 downwards.
TGACTTTTAACTGCTTCCCCGATTCCACTTAGATGTCAAATAGCTAAAATGCACTTGAAATTTCTTTAGCCACGTTTTAACAAATCCAGAGAGATAAAATTGCTAAAAAAAGAGGGAAAATTGGCTTACTGTATGCGCATACGCCAAGACAGAACTTATCTTCATTACACCCAATTAGAAGAATTTTCGCAGACATAATTGAAAATATAATACTTTTTTGTTTGTATTATGCTAATTGGCGGGAAAACGGTCCAAAGAGGAGAGTTTGGAAAGTGCCGCAATACCGGCAATGAGATAACTAGAAGTGTACATTGTACCCAAATTTATTGTGCTATGCAATAATTTTTTCGACTTATTGTGTATCCACGATTTAGCCTGTGAAACTGGGAATAGAGGACCGGTGTTCCTATCAATTGGAAAAGGTCAAATAGTAAAATTGTGTCAATCAAAAAATGCATCCAGAATTGAATGAATTGTAGGCCATACCCGAAGAATAGCCTCTGCCTTCATCGATAGGTTGTGTCTCTCCTGTTTCAGTTTCAGACATGTATCATATTAAAATTTTCTAAATATTTTGTCCTTTTGGTTCTAATTCATGTTTTCGTTCTTTAATTTTTGGTTCTTTGAAATCATAGTTACGCTTAACCTTTTCAACTATTTATTGCAAAAAGCAGCGTTAATGAAAGACAGCAAGCAGGCAGTATTCATAAAAAAATAAACGCCTTGCCCCGGTGACACAAATGAACAAAACATAATAACGGATAAAATGTGATCCAAAACCATTAAATGTTGATAATCAAAGGAATTATTACTATTCTATAGTAAAAATTTTAAAGTCTAACTATTCTCTCAGCAACAGGACTTTAAAGAAACTGACGTCTGTAGGTTTTGCCGTCGAAAGAAACCCTCAAAAGTCTCATGTAAAGTATAAAGTTTTGCATTCAAAGGTCAGCATGGTTGTTTTTAAATTACAGGAACGGGTGATGAACTTACAAATACATCAGGCAAATTTTTTTTGATCATATCAACAGGTAACGGGGCTTAGGCCAACCCAGCCCCACTTCCTCCGCCTTCCCTGAGGTGAATTACTTGAAAAGAGGAAAAAAATACGAATCACTTATTATGACTAAGCTAAAGTGCAATGACGTCAGCAGCAATAAGACGTTTCATTGGTCCTAATCTTACACAGATATTAATTTTGTCCAATACGATCCCTCGGAATCGATGAAAAGTTTTTAATAACCAAGCAACTCTTTTTTAGATAAAGTAGAAGCCTGCCGGTTTAAAGGATGCATGGGTAACCACTGTCTCGGGAAGTTAAGTAAAGGCAGAACTGTTCAGGGACCAGCATGCAGTTATTAAAAGTTGTTTTCATGCTTTTGATATTCAACAAAGCAAAGTGTCAGTTTGACGATTTAGAAGCAGATTCTATAGATTTTTGTCAAACGAAAGTGATTGAAGAATGTTCAGAACATTCGAAGGGGCTTTTGAAAGCTATCGAAAGTGGAAGTGGGCGACCGTTGAAGGAAGAGTGTGACTCGCTGCAAGTAAGTAAACTTGCCCTCAAATGAAACTATAGAAAGTTTTTATTCAGTACTTAGCAAAAATATAGAAATTTACATATAAACTAGCTTAATTTTAGTGTAACAATGGTGTTTTCGGGACTTGTTGGAAAATCGAATTAATTTAAAAACATACGCAGCAGCAAAGCCGAACGAGAACATCTTGTAAAATTTCTCCTTTTTATTAACAGATATACTGAAAAGGTTTTTCCACTGCGTGGAGTGTTGTTCAGACTTCATCCGTGGTAAAATCTTCCTTTTCTTCACTCGTCTGTATACTCGCTTTAATGAATTTTCGTTTGCGGGAAAACTCTAGGACATAACGTAGCCTAGAAATAAAATCACCTGCTTCTCTTGAACTTAAACTCACTGGCAGTCGAAGCAGAGTCAGACTCGAAACCTTAAAGATAAAAATTTCATTTTTACTAAACTGACTGACTGAAGATACCAGTAACTTTGCTTATATATTTAAGGTTTAAATCTGAATTTGGAAGACATTGCGCAGATAGAAAAACAAAAACATTAACCAAATTTCCTGCGACAAAAAAGAGTGTGTAAATAGCTCGGCCACTACTAGACCTTTGTGAGCATCACTTAATAAACGAAATGGCGCCACGCCTAGTATTCATTGTTCTGTTTTCTCTATATCTTTGATTTTAACCGTTGCTTTTGGCAGCTGCCTGATGATTGCGTTGCAGGAAGCATGAAACTCTGAGTAGCAATAAATGTTTAAGACCACTTAATCCAGCTCATTAGTCTACTCGAAGCATACTGTATAATAAGGTAGTTACAGAGTATGCTGGCCAAAAGCGCCACTTCTCATTCACGAGAAGTTCAGTCTGTGAGAGTTTTTGGATTCGAAACAAGAACGGGCGGAGGGCAAAATGGTATGACTAAGATTTCGTGGGATCTTAAGATCCAGACTTGTTGTCCTCGACAAGCTGTTAAGATCACCTCTGATAATAGATATAGCCTACCCATTCGCTACCAGGGTAAAGAGGTGAAGCGTCTGTGGAACTGTTAAAAAGTTGTGCCTGTACCGATCGTTATTGTTGCCCTCGGAACAGTCAGCAAAAGATTCCATCTGTATCGAAAGAAAGCAGGACTTGACGGAAGAAAGCAGCCATCAAAGAAAGCTTGTTTACTGGGAACAGCAAGAATTATAAGAAAAGTAATGGATACCAAAGGAGACGGGTGGTCACCTGGTACCAGGAAATGAACCGGTTGTAAGACACAGGGCATAGAGATTGTTAATTTCTTACTCACAGGTCGGTTGTCCAGGCGACGTAATCTTGGGGTTGAATTTTAGTTGAATCTTCCTTAATTCTCTTTTATTCAAATAAAACAACCCAAAACAGGTTTTTGTGCCACGCTGTGGATACAGCATGGCAAAGTGGTTAGAGCGCTGGCTGGATTGGTTCTTGGAAGTCTTAGCTGAGTTCAAATCCTCTGCCACGCTGTAAAAAGCTAACTGGTTTGCCTGCTGCCAGTTGGGTTTCTTAAACTTATTATGTTCTATTTGAATTACTGTTTCATTATCCCTGAAACCCATGAGGGGAGTGCCTTAGTTAGGTATTTACTATTATTATTATTATTATTATTATTACATTATTCTTTAAATATTATTCTTTATTGTTTGCCTAACAACATAGTCACAGCTGTGTTAACACTTCTGCGTTTGCGGCTGTAATAAATGACCGAGGTCAGTGATACTGGCTTAGACAACCCAAGTTGATCTGTCATCAATACATTCAACAAAAAATAAGTACTACTCAAAAGCTCCGGCTCCTCCCGCAATACGTTGAAAAAACGGTAAAAACGAGACTGCTCTACGAATATAGCCAATGTATAAAGAAATACTGAGTTGTGATAGACGTGCAAAGGAAAAGACCTGTCAATTTATTAAAAACAAAATAGAAAAATATCGCCATTTTGATCTTTCTGACTGTCTGTCGCTATGATGAAAGTTATTACTAGTTTGGTACACGTTGTTTAATCCTCTCGAATGAAAAAGTGCAAACGCATTTCGGGTATAACATAACACAATCCTGGAAAAACGCAAAGTGATATTTCTACCATTTCATTTCAATTGTAAATCTCTTGGACGGTGTGAAAGTGAGTAATTGCACACTTATTAAAGGCGGGCTCCGCTTTACAAAGAATTTATTCGAGTGCAACGTTTTTCATCATACCTTTAGGGCCTGTTTACATGAAGGTGGGGTACCCCAGGTAGGTGAGGTAACCACCCTGTCCACCATATAATCTCCCATTTTAATTTGATCATGCTTACATGATAGGTGACCCGCCACATGTGTTACCTCACCTATCTGGGGTCCCTCACCTCCATGTAAACAGGCCCTAAGACTGATTTGACTGATCTGACTGCGCGCGACGGCCAATCAGTTTCACTCAAAGCGTTGTCTAATAGCAAAAAAAATGAGCGGAACACCTGCTTTTGGTTCATCATTGTGTTTCAGTTTCGATAAATAAACCGGTCAAAGCAGCTCATATTAAAGGCACTCTTTTGTACTCGATTGGTTTGTGCACTCCATGCGTTGGTCGCGGATTTAAAAATAACAAAGTTTTTTTTTCCTATATTTATGACGATGTAAGTGAAGTAAATGCAAGGTATATGACATTTCCCTTTGACATCCCTCGTCGGTTATCGTGTAAACAGGGGCACCCAACAACCGAGTGTTTCTAAATACGCCAGAAGTGTCTCAGATGGTTTTCTCTGTGCTTTAGAAGCCTGAGTTGCCCCAAAAACTATTTATCTGTTCGGATGCCTTAGGGGGGCTTTGGTCGTCACGAAAGTTTTAGGTGGCTTTTTCGTTTCATCCGAAAGTGTTAGCTACCCTTATGGGTCCAGTCGAAAGTTCTAGGGCATGAAGTAGCCTTGCTTTCATTAGAAAATTATACGGGACGTTTTGTCTTTTAACCGAAAATTTTAGGGGACCTTTTTAAACAATAATCGCAATATCTTGGTATAAAAATGTGAATACCACAACCTCAGAAAACCTTCGAATATTTTAGACGAACGGAACGGTTATCCAGAAATTTTTAGCTTTTCTCAAGCTTAGAAATTTCTAGGCAATATTTGCTCCTTTGAACAGTTATTTTACTGAAAAAAAGTCGATGGGTGCCCCTGATGTAATAAGCAACCGACGTGTCTTTTTAAACGCTTGGGGAACATTGTGTGAGATAATCATGTCAAAAAGCCAGAACTTCCAAACAACGTAATCGTACCAAACTTTCAGAGAGTCTTCCTTATTTGTCAAACTAACATAACCATATGATGACACATGAATAAAGTGACTTGCCGAAAACAAATATTTAGCCTCAAACGTGACCTCCCATATAAAATAGTGACTAAAGTAGCCAATTTTCAAAGTGAAAAAGTCGGAACGTCTACAAGGTCTACAAAGTCAGCAGTGGTTTTGTGTTTTTTTTTATTGACGTCTCTTCTACAAAATTCATACTCTAAATATTCTTATACAATTAGAGCGAAAACGTGAAAAGCGTGAGCCACTCTGAAAGTTTGGGTTGTTTCTTTCTTTGTTTCGGCCTCGGTTCGCTGATGATCATCATGGGTTTCAAATTTGGCGCTCGGAGTGCGCTTAAAGTTCCCAGATATGTGGTGTAGTTCTGGGCGATGTGAGCAAAACCAAGACAAATTACTGAGTTTACCTTAGTCAACTTTTTTGGGTCAAATTTCCTTCTCTAGGAAAAACGCCAGCAGAGATTTTTTTTAATCAATGGCTTTTTTTTATGGAGATGAACGAGTGGAGGCGAGGTAAAATAAATTTCATGGGCTGATTAAGGATTGGCCCCTACATTTTGAACGTTTTTGTGGAGGCAGCGTAGCCGAGCGGTTAGAACGCCGGATTTGTAATCCGCTAGTCTGCTACACAGTCGTTTTTAGTGTCGTCACGCAACGCCCCTCACCGGAGCGTTGCGTGACGACCCAAAAAACGGCTGTGTAGCAGACTAGTAATCCGCAGGCCCCCAGTTCAAGTCCCTCCCTGATAACCTGCGTTACAGACGATACTAAACTCTAGTTAAGTGCGTCTGCGCAACAGCGCTGATATCCTTGTTCCTGACCCTTACCTATGAACCAGGATTTGAGTACGCGCCATGATAGGTCTGTTTGGCAGTACGTTGATGTCCTTTGGGGGAACACAGTACAAGGATCTCGGCGCTGCTTCGCAGACGTTACTTTTACCGAGGTTAAATTACGTCTGCAACACAGGCTACCCTCCCTGGCCGCTAGCTGGGTTTGTTCTTGGTAGTGCCGTGTTCAAATCTCCGGCCACGCATGTAAACATTCACTGGTTCGCCTCCAACAGTTGGGATTCTGAGCCATGTTATGTTTCATTTGAATTATTGGCTCACTATCCCTGAAAAGCCCCATAAGGGGAGAGAACAATTAAGTATTCATTTCTTTTCTCGATCCGCCCCTGGAACAGCTTCTTTATCTTAGGGCCTGTTTACATGGAGGTGGGGGCCCCTTGTACAGGTGAGGTAATCCGCAATGGTCACCCCATCTATCACGTAAACGTGATCAAATTAAAACGAGAGATTATATGGAGGGGGTTTACCCCACTCAAGAGGGTTACCTCACCTGCCTGGGGTCCCTCAGCTCCCTGTTAATAGGCCCTTACTGTAGAACCAGCGAGAGTCTTTTGAATACTCTTAACCTCCTCTCAGACCGGATGGTGCCTTTCACACCGAAGTAAAGAGAAAAAAACCAAGAATATTTCTTGCACGCATTCAAGCGTAAAAACATCATAATTTGACAGGCCTAATTACCTTCTTGACATTTTATTGACATACTTGCTCCAGGATAAATGCAAGCGGGCGAAACCAAGACTTCAGGCTACCCCGCCTTTTTTTCTACCCTAGGCCACGCTCAGCTCGGTTCGCTCTCCGATTTTTTTTTTCGCCCCGCTCTTCTTGGGAGTCTGTTTGACGGCTAAAGTTTGTCTATTTTGTTTGTGTTTACTGCCTTTACAGGCCACCATTGATTGTATATCTGTCCCTCGTTGCACTGGCAACCTATTGCAAGGATTTCGCTACTTGGTTTTAATGACAGCAACCACCCTGAAGAAAAGTTCACATTCCTGTCACAAACTTGACGTAAAAATGTTAGAGCGTTATGTGAAAGGTATGTTGTTGACTTCTTTTGTGAGTGAGATAAATCAAAAGAATATTATATGGATGAGGTTTAAGGTTTCATAAGCTAGCAGGGCGTGGTGTTTAGCAGTGTAGGGTAATTAATCTGACAGAGGCAGGTCTAGCTCAGTCGCTACAGTGCGTAGCATTAACTACATTGTATAAACTCTGATCAAGACGACCAATCACAGCGCTCGTAGGATTAACTAAATTGCATGACCTCTAATAGATCATGGGCAACGAGCAATCACAGCGCTTGTAGCATTTACTACATTGTATACACTCTTATCCTCCATAGCTCTCCACCAATCAGCACACGAAAAATCACTCAGTTACTGTTAAAAGTAAGTTCGAATATTAATTGACCCATCAAATTCCTAATTTTCTTGCGGAACTTGCCCACCTGGAGCCCATTTTTGTAGGGTATGAAGTGGCATCTTTTGCGCTGTTCATACATCGTCTTTTTATGTCCGTAGAAACTGTAGGCGAGGGGAAGGAGAGCTCTAGAAAGGAGTGCCTTGGGCAACCAGTATTTCTCTTGGTATTAAGGGTATTTTGGACGTTCATAATGGAGAGCTTAAGCAACAACGACGGCGACGGCGACGGCGACGGCTACGAAAACGTCACTTAAAAAGTGAAGTCGCGCTGCTTCAATTTTTATCGCGCTTATTCCATCTCGTCCATTTCGTCAAATGTTGGCAATTTTTTCTGGAGTTGAATTCTAAAAGACTGCATTAAAGTTCAGTAAAAGCAAGAGGAAGTCGTTGACATATGTTCACGTCCTCCGAAAAACGTGAAATTAGGCAGTTTCACATCGTAGTCGTGCACTGACTCGAACTGACGGTAAAGAAATGTACAAAAAAGCGTGATTCACGTGCGAAGTTGTTGTTTTGCCAATCTAAACCAATTGCTATTTTGCCGTTCTCGTTGCATTTGACGCCGACGTCCTCGTTGCTTAAGCTCCCTATTAAAGGAACTGTGTCATGGTTGTCTAGTTTCTTTTTGTTCTATTTTCAGCTTTTCGTTATGCGCTATGGAACTTAATATAAGAGAAGAAATTACTTTTAAATGACAAAATCACAACTTCTCATCCTAACAAGTATACCCCCTAAGCATTATATTAAACGTTACAATGGAAAAAAAAATGAACAGAAACTGAACTTTGAAAAACTATTAGGCTAACACGTATTCAGAAACCCACAATTGCAATCCGTGTAAGTCTTGTTCAAGTTTGTCCACCCATGCCTTTTTTGGATTTGCTCTGTTATTTATTTCTTTTATTTATTCTTTTAATGTTTTGAGTTTTTTTATGTTTTAATCAATGTGGTGGCAGTTCCAGCGGTTAAAATGTTGAAAAATTTTGTGACTTACAGACAGCTGTCAGCATAGGGTATCTGTTAACCAGTGTCATGTCCACATCGCAGGTTACATTGTAATAGACAGTGGTAGAGAAGGAGGAAGTCATGAGCTAACTTAGTATGGGACATCCATTTTAACTAAACTAACTAGTTCTCGGTTGACCAGTCGTATACTTTTCCATTGGATCCCGGGCCCCCGTCTCCTTCAAAGCCGCGTCCTCACGGAGGGAATTTGAAACACGGATATTGAGAATAACGTGCCTGTGTATTTTTTTCTCCCAGGTTTGAGTACCGCATGCGACGAAAACAAAATTATAAAAGACACATGTGATAGAAAATGTAAATGTGTGAATGGCGACCTACAGACCTGCTCCAGAGTACGAAAAGAGTTTACTAAAATGAGTCTTGAAGAACGAACACGCTTCATAAATGCTTTCAAGCTGGTTTCGAGTGATCCACACTACAAAGACGACTATCGGAAACTAACAATAATGCATTCACAAATACCAAGCAATATACTCACTCAAACGCCTCACATATTCTTACCATGGTACAGAGGGTACCTGTTAGAGCTTGAGAACATTCTTCGCCAGATCGATTGCCGGATAACAATGCCTTACTGGGATTCGAGTATAGACGCCGCGCATTGGACCCGAGAGTCTGAGATCGAAGATGTGTGGAATTCAGGTCCCCACGGTCTGGGAGGCAATGGCGTCTTCCCCGACATGTGCGTAATGGATGGTCCGTTTAAAAAGGGTGAATTCTTCCTACCCTGGTATGCCAGTGGAGGTTGCTTGAAAAGAAATTTTAATCAATCTTGCAACTTACCAAACGCAGAAGATGTCCAAACTCTCGAAGAAAAGGAAAACTTTACTGTCTTTGAGGAAGTAATTCGTGAAGTTTTCCTTTGGAAAATTCGGGACTGTATTGGTGAGAGTATGCAGAGTATTTTGACGGCCACTTTCACTCCAGAGTTCTGGCTTCATCATACTTTTATCGACAAGCTTTGGGCAAAGTGGGCGCGTCATATAACTGACAGGGAGCTTGCGCATTACCGAAATACAACCTTTAAAATGCCGGGGTTAGAAAGGTTTGCGTGGGAATATATGTCACTCATCATGTTGCCGGGTGGTGTAATCGTGGTGTATGAAGAATAAATTTAAAATGGATGGTTGAATTACGATCTTTGATCACGTATTAGTGGGAAATAATCACTAAATAGAGTTCAGACAGGTAAAAGTTTATGACAAATGTATTTGACAAAGCCGATAATCACTCGGCTCGAGTAATCCCTTAAAGGTGATGTTACACGGGACGATTTGCAACGACGATTTTTAGCGCAACACAGCGTTACAACATTGTTGCGACATCGTTTCGAAAGGCTGCAACATTGTTCCAACATTTGCACCCTGTGTTGCTAAAAATCGTCGTTGCGAATCGTCTCGAGTAACATCACCTTAAGGGAATTCAGCAGTCTAACGGAACATGAAAATTAACCATATTAAGTGAATAAACTGATAAGTTTGAAACTGATCTAAGATAATAATGGGGATGTTAACTATTACCAACACACTTCCTTCTTCTAGTGATAATCCCGGGGGGGGGGTACCTCCTTAGAAGAGGCTAATGGGGATACGCCGCTGGATGGGGTCGCATTTTCACGGCTGGAATGATTATAATGGGGTGGCATTTTCAATAGAGTTACTATAATGGTGGCGCACATTTTCGGATTTTTGGGATACGACAGTTCTTCATATTTAAGCAAACTTACCAGAATGTTTGCACCATGGAAGTGTGAAAGTGTTCTTCATTCGATACAAGGTAGATACATATATAGAAAGTGACTAAAATGGGATCTCGAAAATTACATATTTGCCTAAAAGTCACTAAGATGGGGTCTATAATTTGTCACCGAATAGACTATAATGGGGTAGGGGCTCTGAGAAGCCAGCGGCACATACCCAGTGAAATTGAACCCAAGTACCACCCCCCCCCCCCCCCCCCCCACGGTGATAATGCGGTAAATATCTCTCTTGTTCAGTTGCAGTTTTGATACCATGTCAGCTTTAGCGAACAGTTTACACCAATTTGGTCCCACCCAAGGTTTTTGAAAGAGTGTTTTCAATGATTTATAGTATGTACTCAAAAACAAAAAAAACTTCGTGTAATGCTGAACGGCGACGGCAATGAGAATTGTAACAAAATCAATAGATCAAATTAGCCAAAAAACAAATTTGCATGAGCAGCAAACTTTTTTGAAAATTCCTTTGCCGTTGTTTTGCAGGACTACAATGCCGTTTTGTACGACTTAAACGTGAAATTTTTTAGTTACACACTATTTTTTTATGGAATTGTCGTAAGTGCTCACGAAAAGTTTTGTTGTTTGTGTTTTCGTTGTCTTTTGTTTTTTTTTCTTTCGCTGCCGCCCATTTTTACCGCGTTGCTGGCCGCTGGCATTTCTCATTTTCTCACCACAGCTATGAAATTCTTATGTTTTTCTTCCAACGAAATTCATCTCCTTCGTTTTTAATCACTCGCTCTAGCTCTTTCTCTGTTATCCACGTGAATGTAGACATCAAAAATAACGTCGAAAAAGACTCGACTTTCTTTTTGTTTTTTTTTTTTTCTCTAAAAGTCCAGGTGGCCATGCGATTTCCCGCCAGAAACACCTCTAGTTGTCTGTGGCGTCATACCTGTTAATCGAGTTATTTTACATTGTATGCCTGTGGTGCGGATGGCGGACGGTCGTGCGTACGGTCACGTAATTACCAAAATTTCTCGAATGGATGGATTTCCAAATTTTCTTAGGTATGGGGCTCTACTCGCGCGCGTTTCCGCTCGGAGTCGAGCTCCAAATGTTAGGTCGTGGGGGTTCCCACGTTCCGCAAAAATGCCTGCATGGTTGTGGCCTCATTGTGGCAATCATCTTCATGCCTGCAGATCTTTCGAAGCGATAAGAACTGGACATTTTACCCTTTGATGGGTGTGACGACCCAAAATTGAGATAAGAATAGCCACCAGTGCCTTTGTAATAGATGAACGTTGATATGTGGTCTTCACGGGCAATCGTGTAAATGTCCAGGAGTTTATCGCATGACATAGACCACATTTAAGCAAGCTTAGAATGGTAATTCGAAGCAAAAATCCGGAAACTGCTATTTGCCATGTTCGCTAAAATAGGCTGCGCCCGCTAAGTCGTCCATATATCACTTATTCAGCACGGGCCTCCACCTGGTTTACTCTTCCAACATCCTCTCTTCCACGTAGCCTAAGAGTGTTTTTTTTTTAATAACTGATTTGTTATCTCATGTCTGAAGTTTTTATAATTTTTGTTTGTTTGTTTTTTGCACTTTTTAATATTTTCATATTTGTATATGGACCACAATGAAAACTACTAGAATTTCAGTAATAAGTCCTTGTTATTATCATTATTACTAGTCTGCTACCCATTGCCACGCCACCCACGGAGCTTGCAATATTCGCCCTTACACTCGAGGTGTTGAGGGTCAGCACCATTTCAGCCATGCTGACAAGAGTATTGGTGTGTGGGTCTTTCCTCTTTCCTCTTGTCTTGAAAATACCTCACCGCCACCAAACCTTCATCATAGGTCATTTGCACCAAGTGGTCATGTGACATCGTTTTTATGAAAACGAAAGTTATATGATTTTGCCTTCGAAAAACGACTAGTGGGTCATATCTTAAACAAAATAATAGTGATTTGGTTCAGTTTCAAACCCGCACCATTTTGAAAATGAGTAAGTTCGTAGCCGGTCACATGACCAAAATGTGATTTTTAAAATTATGAATTACTTCTTTCTGTACACAAATTTTGCACTTAAACTTCAAGTAAAATGTTGAAAAGATGATGTGGTAACGTTTACAGCACATCTGAGCGTAATTGTCAAACGTTTAACAAGGTACAAGCAAAAAGTAGTTTCGGCCGCCAAGTTGAAGGGCAAGAGTATGCCCTCCAACATGGCAGCCAATACAAATCATATAACTTTGTTGAAAAATCACAGTGCCATAAAATATCTCCCTTAAATGCGTTTCCTCTCCAATTTTGGGGGTAAGATAATTTTTTATGTGCTCTGTCAATTTTTGGCATCAGCAAGATTTCAACACATTGTTTAAAGGAAGCATTGGTCATGTGACCTCTTAGTGCTAGTGGCCTATTGGATAGATTAAGTATCGCGTTTACGGCGAACGGCAAACGTGAGATTCCAGTTGAGAAAGTTTCAAAATGAGACATAAGCAGATAAAAACAGCTTAAAACAATGTTATGGAACCGATAGAATTGGCGTGAATCTAACAATTTTTGTGTAGTTATAATAAATAGTAAACGGTAAGTAAATGGAAAACTTGGTCACGTGGTATAAATTCACGTTTGCAGTAAATGTGATGCTTAATCTCTCTAATAGTAATGACGATGTAAAGTCATTTGATGCCCGTCGTTAACACCAAGCGGAGCCATAGTCAGGGGTACGCAACGAGAATATAGTTCAAAACCACTTTAACATAGCATCGTTAAACGTATTTTAGTATTTACACGGTAGATATAGGCATATTTTTATCCCCTAAAAATTTTTCATCTGTTCGGATTTCCTACCTGAAAGTCTAGTGATCCGAAAATTATAGGGATCAGAACTCACCTTTTCGAAAATTTCAGCCAGAAAAAAGGCTTCCTAAAATTCTAGGTGACCTTTATAGGGTAAAAATCCGTTAAAAATGAGCAATTATACCATGTTTTAGATGTTCGAAAATCCTAGGAGAGGCAGGCAAGCAAGAAATTTTACAACAAATGTTCGAAAATTCTAGATCTCAAATCGTCTTCTGAACAGATATTTTTCGAAAAGTGACGTTGGGTGCCCCTTCACAGTTAACGATAAGTAAGGGAAAGCTTGGATACGTGGCACAAATTGACGTTTGCCGCTTGCCATAAACCTGATTCTAAATCTCTCTATTACGGTCCAGAGACAGTCAGACACTGCTCTTTCGTAGCCTGAGAAAACAGCCCACATTTCTCCACGCCACCACTGGTTTCCCCACGAAATGACGTCTGAGGAACGTGCGCAGAAATTCCACACCGCTGACGTGTCACTACCCAGATCTGGCTAGTATTTCTGTTTGGTTGAAGCAATTTTCACATGCGGCACGGCCAATCACAAGTATTACCCAGATCCCAGATAGGGGAAGTGACACATCAACAGTATGGGATTTCTGCCCTCATTCAATCCTTAGACGTTATTTTACGGAGAAAACCAGAGGTAGTGTCGCGAAATGTGCGCTGTTTTTTCAGGCTACGTGCCCAGGAGCCACCATCACAAGTGAAATAGAGAGTGCAGGGAGCCATGAGAAGGATGAAAAGGCGAATCGCCCAGGAAGAGTCAACATGCAAGAGAGGATAAAGGGGACAGAGAAGGCATCCCTCATACACACCCTATTCCATAGGTAATTCGTCTCGAGTTATTTTTAGAATCGGGATAAAGTTACCTCGCGCGCTGCGTGGATGTTTCGTGGAGGTTTCGCATGACTATACGCCGTGCAAAACATGTCGGACGAAAAGCAATGAAAGCGTAAAGAGTTCAAGAGCATTCCTGAATATTGACGCGAAATGAGTCGGCGCTCACCTGGGAAAAGGGAATCGATAGACTCTTTGACAACCCGTGAAATCAGTTTAACTCGAAGTTGTCGTAACCTCAGTGCTTTAATAAAATGAAAAATTTTGCCGGTCGATTGAAACCGGTCGTTTGTATAAAGCAAATAGGACGCCAAGTGTTATTTTTGTTGAATAATAAAGGACTAATAAAAGAATAAATATTAAACCAGAAATTGCTCTCTTCAAACTGTAAATTATAAATGATCCTGAGAGAATATTCAGTGTGTTAAGGATTTCCCTGCTGTACTGTTAGCTCTATACAAGAGAGGAAGGGCGATTCTCTTTTTATTTCCGTTTCGCTGACACAGCTTTAGCAGAAATCTCTCTGTAGTAGTTTTCGTCGACAAAACGAATAGAAATATCGCTCTCCGCGTCTTCCGCCATTTTGTTCTGCGTCAATTCGCAAAGAACGCGTGGCTCTGAGCGTGGGTCATCCACGCGGAACACATTCGCGCTATGTGATTGGCTGTTGTCTTATCCCCTTTGGGATCTGTGGTCTTAAAAATAACTCGAGACAAATTACCTATGGAATAGGGTGTGTATGGGGAATGCCTTCTCTGTCCCCTTTATCCTCTCTTGTCAACATGTTATTACAGCTGAGAAGAAGCTCCGATACCTTATGAACCCTACCCTAAGAAAACGTTACTTTAAAATAAGGGTGTAAGAAAAGAGACGAATGTAAGGAAAATAAGGAAGCCTTGAACCCGCTTGTGATGTCTAACCCTACACTAAAGTAGCAATCGGCATTAACTGCCGTAAAACGCCATTTTTTAGTTACCCAAAGCGAGGCTAAGTGCAAAGCTAATGACATATATTTATCCTGAAACAGTACTTAACCCTATTTTCTATTTTCCCTCTTCATTTCCTACCACCTTGGCTTCCCTAATTCTTAGTTTTTTTACTTATGTGTCCTATCATCCTTTTTCGTTATGAAATCTAGATCTAGCCATCGAGTGAAGCGCATCCCCCCCATGATAACACTTTACTACCTTAATGCACAGGGGGGAAAATAGTTCTGTTTTCATTCACAGCCAACCAAGGACGCCAACAGTGACATTTCACAAGTGAAAAAATCATCGTTCGCGTCGTCTGATACTTAAAAATCGCTCTTTCTGAAGAAACGCCAACTCGTGAATAAAATTCGTACGCGGTTACCAATCATGAAGTAATCTCATTTGCCCACTTATTAATCTTTGTACCTTGCTATAATTTAAGTTGAGAAAATTCTGATTCAAGACCAAGTTCAAAGGAGTAATAAAAACAAAAACAGATTCTAACTTTTGCACCGGGTGGTGTACACCAGCAGAATTACAACCGTATCCCTACTTCACATTAATTTTTTTTCTACAAATATATGTATATCTATGAAGGCAATGCCAAGTATCTTAAGGTTAATTAAAAAATAGTAGAAGTTCTTTGGAGGTTTGTATTTCAAAACGTCTTTTCTACATTGCTGTAGGCATATTTCTGTGTTTCTTGGTGTTGCGGAAACCATTGTAGGTTCGTTTGTGTGTTGTGGTGTGGGTACAATTCTGAACAAAGCAGCCAATAATTTTTTTTTTGTCAGCCTTATGTACGGAAGCCGGGCAAAGATCAAGCTTGCTCATCTCACCATCCAGAGACATTGCCAAACAGCAGAGGAACAACAGGCTTAAAGACACGGTCGGCCATCACGAGCTGCTGCTGAAACGAGTTTGATTTATCTCAGATGAACACCTGTATAGGGATAAAAAGGGAGCGTAAGCAACGACGAAGGGGACGCCAACGAAAACGGCCAATTAAAAGCAATAGGTTTAGACTGGCAAAACAACAACTCTGGCAAAACAACAACTCTGCAAAACAACAACTCTGCACGTTCATCACGCTTTTTTGTACATTTGTATATTTCTTTGCCGCCACTGCACGACTACGACGAGAAAAACTCTAATTTCACGTTTTGTGTGGACGTGAACACAAGACAGTGACTTCCTTTTTCTTTTCCTGAACTTCGATAAAGTCTTTCAGAATTCAACTCCAGAAAAAAATCGCAAAAATTGGACGAATTGAACGAGATGGAATAAGCTCGATAAAGTTTGAAACAGTGCGAATTCACTTTTTAAAAGACGTGTTTGAAGCCGTCGCTATCGATAGTGAGAACTGCAGCCTTCAAAGGCGATTACATTCGTTCTTGTGCTGAAGAAGAAACTACAAGCGAGCCCGTATCTTTGTTCAAATGCTTTGCCACTTTGGCATATGCTCATCACTCTCTCTGGTTAAGCGACTGAAATGGACACTGTGAACATTGAAAGCTCATAGCAGAATTTAAGCTATCGCTGAAAATTTCAGCCACGCACACAATCAACATGCACTTTTCGGGAAAATTTGCCTGGAAATCTCATAATTTGTCACTGAATTTACGGTTTAGTGATTTTTGCCTCCTGCATTTCTGCAGTTTTGGTGGCTTACGAATCTTTAACTATTGCTCAATTTTTATACAGCTTTATAAGGTGCTTGCCCTATATGTCTTATTGAGTCGCTAAGGTATAAAAAAAACCCCCTTAATACACGCATGGCCGTGCGTATACATGATGACGTGTTTAGTTGTTTATTGGACTTAGATTTCTCATCTCTTGGGCCCCGTTTATATGGACCTGCGAAAAGTCGAAAAGTCGGGCAGAAGTGTTACTCATCCAGCCTTGCCAACTTAAGCGAGCGTTTATATGAGAAGTTTGACCTCTTGGCTTGAGCCATCAGCGCTCGCACATGCTCTAAAAAGCACTCGCGCATGCTCTGATTGTCTTACCTTTACCCAGATGACCCGGGTGGGTACGCCAACGTATATGGAGAAAAGTTGGCCCAAGTAGGAGGGTCACCCTACCATCACAAAAGGGTAACCCAACTTGGCGGATCACCCTTAAGTCTAGCCGAGCCAACGTTTTTTTCTGATGTTAACGATTCGCCACGTCAACTTTTTATTGAAGAGTTGGCTTGCCCAGGGTAGCTCAGTTGGGCGGGTCAACCTTTCTCCATGTATAATAAACAGGGCCTAACTTTGAACACAGTGTCCAATTATCGACGACAATGAAGGGGAATTATCAGCAATGGCGAAAATTTATGCACTGTAAATAACCCAACAATCCGAGGCGGGAAAATTTCCCTTGCAATAAGAAGACAAACAAGCAGGAGAGCTTTGCTTCTTGGCTGAATTTGGTAATTTCTTTCTAAACAAATTACTCATGTTGCTTTGTGGTCTAGTCGCGTATACTTTTTCCCAAACTTGGGAACGCAGGTACTTCCTACAATTAAATGGGGTATGTCATTGACGTGTTTTTCGCATCAACTGGATTCCAAAAATAATGGTCCAGTTCTGTTACTTAAGACTGTAATTAGGTACGAAAACTTTTTCCCGTCGTCTTTGCTACGGATGGCAAGGATAGAGATGGATTTAAACTTGAAAAAGTTGGCCTACCTTTTTTAAGTCGTGCTTTGCCAGCAAAAATTAACAAAAAAATATTATTGTCAGTGTTCGCTGTTGAAATTTGTTTGACATCTTCTTTATGACTCTAAGGGACACGACAGGAGCATTTTATGTATGTGTAAGGGAACTAATAATGACTTAAGCACAAAACGGACCTAAACAGCAATATTCTTGTAACATTATCCTCCTTTAAAACAGACTTACTTTGCACGCTTGAACTTCAAGTCTCTTCCTTCCATAACACAGACTCCCTGTCTTTCATGTCACCACTGTTTAAGGAACATTGCAATCCCACTTCTTTGTTGTTCTTTACCATATCGACTGAGTCCTGCGGGCCGCTCAGGTGTGAATCTGTCTTCTGTGCGGCGACATTTTCTAACATTAGATATAAGAACTTACAGTCAGTGATTAACAGTCTCAAAACGAGACCACAACGACTCTGACAATGACGACTTTTGGTTATAAATTCGGCAAATTCGTCTTCGGAAAGCCGTGAACTCTTTAGCCGGTTTGTTTGAGTTCATTAATGCATAAACAGCTAGGCTGCCGCGCCGCTGCCTGGAAACGAGGTTGCGATCTTATCGATTGTATTTTGCCTGCATCTTCCAAATATGGTCAGCGCCGACACAGTTATGAAGAATTAGCTGGGGGAATAATAATTTAAGCTTTTTAAAATTAAAACATTATTATTTATTCAAAATATTTGAACTTTTGTTAGTATGTGTAATCAAATGGTGACAAGTGAAATTAGGGAATAATTTCACGCGCGTTTTGTCCAAATTCTATTAATTATTAGGATTTGGACAAAACGCAAGTGAAATTATTCCCTAATTTCACGAGTATACCATTTGATTACCTATTAATATCATGGGTGACGAATTACGTTAGTAATCTTGGATTTTTGACATGTTTATCCTGGATCGTATCGATCGAGAACTCTACTCTTTCAAATGTTTAGACCTTAAATTTGGCTTATAAAGTTCAGAATTTTTCAGACTTTTTCGGCAAAATACCTGTTAGAATCCTTCTTGATGTTCTCTTGTGTATTCAAGTTTTCTAAAGCGTCTTTTTGTGCCCTGACATCTTCATTCACGGCATTTTAAAACTTCGTCGCTATCTTGACACTGAGACGTACGGAAAGGTTGCCATGGCAATTTTGCAATTTCACATGTGAAATTACAAATTAACGCTGAAATTTCGCGCCAAAATTAAGGAGTAATTCGTCACCTATGATATTAAGGTTATAATTAACTGGTAACCGAACTTCGTGTCTCCCAGTTGGCATGGGACTGAAATAAAACTCGCGATGAAACAATTTTAATCATTCTTATGATTAAATACCGTATAGCACGGCGTAAAAATGACGTCACAGTGAGTAACTTGCAATGTTCGTCTGACTTTTTTTTGTCATTTTTGTCATTTTGTCAGGCAAACATGACATTATAAATGACAAACTAGAACAAATATCATGAATTCGCTAATGTTAATTTCAATTTGTTTTTTTGCTTGTCTAAGTTTCAGTTTCATAAATAGTTACTGTGTGCAGTGCTATTGGACTCTACTCAGCCCTATTGTCATTGTTAATCAGAAGGAAGAGAAACCGCATTGGCGCGAACACCTCACTAAACACCATACTCAAAGTGGACATTACACTGGTCAAGGGGTCTCGCTCGCTTTTCATTTTCTCCTTTCAACTCTCCATATCTCCGTCTCTTTAAGGCCAGGCATTTTGAGCCGGAAGGTCCTTACGTGTGTGGCTCAGATAGACTTCTTTTAACACTAGGATAATCAGTAAATTGAGTCACACAAAACCTGCTCTCACCTTTCTCCCTGAATGAATGACAATACTTGGTTGCCAATTCTGATTTTCCTACAATAGGATGCTGTAAGGCTTGAGCCAGGCACTCATACGATGCGGCGGGTCCGACTGTTTGTATCCACTTGTTTAACACAGCTGTAAATTGGACAGTGTGTTGAAAAGAGCTGTTTAGCGTTAATGTATATTGATCGGGAGAAAGGTAGAAGCCTTGTTCACTACATAGTTTTCTCAATATAATGGCATTACAAGGAAAATTAAAAGGACCGCTTGAAATGATCGAGAAAAATATAACGTTTCTTGGCAAAATCCAACGGTAGGTAAAAATTCTACTAGTTCACGGATGCATAGCTGAGTGACAGGACGTCTGGACATCTTCCACATTTCTGTATGTTGAATGCCTGGATGGTAAAATATGATCAATAACTGGCCAACTGATCCTAGACACTAAGTTTCTACATATCGAAAACAATTCTATACCAGTTTGCTGCTGCCTATACTGACAACGTTAAAATCAAGTGGGAGAATTTTGCACAGTTCCCTCTGTTCCAAATAAAGGATTCAATCGTCTGTCTTTTTTCGTTCCTCCTGCTTGTCTTTCGATGAGTTATTCATGCTACCTTGCAAGAAAACCATCCATAACAAAGGGAAAATAAAAATTGCGCACAGGAGTAAAAAAATCACCAAAAAGCGAGAACTGAAACCTTTTTACTTCAATTTATTATTAACCGAGCCTCATATCACCCTATTTAGTCTGTAATCATACTTATTTAATGGGATCTCAACCCATCTTATTATTATTTATTCTGTACCCACCGTAGCACCTTTCAGGCAGATGGCGCTCGTCCTCCTCGATCTGTTCTAAAACAGGATTAGGAAGGCACAGGATTCGACCAAGCATCTTCCAGGATTTACCAAGCTCTGAAGCAATGAGGAGAATGTCACTGGACGATGGTACGCCAGACTTGAAAGACATGGCACGATCCACGACTACGTCGTCTTCTACTGAGGTACTTGCTGCGAAGCTACCAACAATGGGAGGATCCAAGACAGAAGAAGCTGTTTCAAAGCAACAAATCTGATTCACAAATTTATCATAAACATCTTAAATAACACATGGGCGTCCAAAATGGTGGTAGCTTAAGCCCATCAGGTCTAGAATACTTGTGATTGTTCCATACAGTGGATAAAAACTAATAAGAAATTTGTTAGGATTTTCTAGATTACAACTACAGTAGACTTCAGGCCGGAACAAGCACCCTCGGTAGTTCAAATCGCGCTAGCACGAACCACAATTGATTTCCACTAGATTTGCTTATTCCATACATTAACCGCTGTAATTTTACCTTTGAGGTTGATTTCCACTGACGCATTTTTGGCTACGCACGTTAACGCACGTAAATTTTAATCACGTAAATAAAATAGAGGCAAGATAAAAAGTGCTGAGCTTAAACGACAAGTTGACTGAGGTTCAACTTTTACGCTTACGCGCGATATTTCATGCATTGAATCTATTTTATTTGCGAAAGTAAATTTAACGCACGTACGCACGTAGAAATTACGCAACACTGGAAATCAGCCCTTAGTAACTCGAACCCTACGATAAAAACTGCCGCCCACTTTGCTTAGTAAGAAGAGCGCCGGACACTTTAGCTGTAGGTCGCAGGTTCAAAACCCGGCTTGACCACGAACCAGGCGTGACTTTAAAAAAAATAAGACCATGCTGGCCGTCCTTTAAGACTTTTGACTCGTATCAGATGATCGCGTGTTTTGGGGGCTGAAGGTAAAACCGCGGGCATTGTCTCATTCTCTCCCCTTCTACTTAAAAACAAGGGCTAAGAACCCATGCAATGTTTAAAGGAATAGCTAACGTAGAGAAACCTGACTGTTACATGTATCTCGAGAAACAATCAGGTCAATCGACTTCAATTCAATAGTAAATCGAAGCCGAATCAGTAAAATTGAAATGTACACATACCATACCTTTCGCTGTCCCGTTTTCCATTTTCGCTTCATCGGCCTGTCAGAAAGACAAGTCATCGTATTTTAAAGCAGAATAACACAAGAAAAAAGGGTTTAACAGAAAAAGCATGCTGGCAGTGAACTAAATGCGGTGCCACACAATAAATCACATTCCTTGAAAACTTACAAGCGTCGAGATCAAACGCTGAAATTGAAACTAAATTGTGCTAGCTTGAATGTCAGAATTAGTTCCACATTTGGCACAAGAGAACACAGCAGACCGTATCAGGATTTTATGTCTTCTATCCGTCTACTTTGGAGGAACATAAGGGCGTGGACCCACCATTTTTTTCTAGCATATGAAGTTCAACATTTGTACTAAACCCACTCTTTAAATCATCCACTTTAGGAGTATCTACGGCGAGTTGCCATGCTTGAAACCTTTAGTTTGACCCCAGTAGACAAATCCTAAGGCGTCAAATTTTATATCTCCTCTTCTGCGAATTCAAAGCAATTGTAGGGTACAAACAGGTTACACGGAGCTTCAGTAACTTGTTATGGTGTTTGTCAATCTCGTAAAGCAAATTAGATACAATGCAGCCCATTATTGCGTTCGACGAAGGAGAACGACATCTTAATCAACACAAACTTGGAGTAACAAACCATGATTCGTTATGAAGTCGAGCGCTTGACTGGTTATCGTAAGAAGGAGCTGCGTGCATGTGCAATTAGTTTCACTGCAGTATTTCTCGTATTTCGGATCGGGGTACATGCATGCCTTTTACTGAATAGGTAAAAAAGGCTAGTCCTTTAATTACCTCAGTGAGATGAAACCATTTCTCCAATCCATGAACGTTCACTGTGTTATCACCGAAACTCCTCAAACAAAACAGCTCCTCCCCTGGTAGTACCTGCAGAAGATGCTGACAATCGTCGTGATCACTCGATACTAAGCCATGCTTTCTACACTGCTCACTGCTTTGCAAGCAAGAAGTGCATAAAACACATAGTTCATAGCGAAGGTTGCATAACCAGGATAGTTCACGAGACAAACTTTGCAAAGTTTCTTCGAGAGAGTCTCGAACCTTATTAGCCATCAATCGAGTAGCACATGTTCCGGCCGAAGAATTGGAAGTAGTTTTTTTCTTTAACAAGACCTTGATGAATCTCTTTCTGCAGAGAAGAGTAAGCTCAAAAATGTCATGTGCTCCGATGAGAAGCCTTGCGCCATTTTGGAATAACTGGGGTGGTCCTTTTAACCTCTGTTTTGAACACCAATGAATACATTTGGACAAAAGCTGAGGGAAGAAACCGTTAGGAACAAAGCCGTCAAGAAAGTGCAGGTACAACGGACATGGATCGCTTTCAGAAGGATTCAATTCGCAGAGACCTGGCGGAGATGATCTTAGCTGAGAGGGAACAAAGAACTCAGTTTGCTCCTGTCCGCTTTCTGCAGATGAACAAGAGAATTTGGTGATCAATCCATAGACCTCCATCATGTCCAAAATATCCTGCTTACTCAGGCCTTTCTGGATGAATTCTGCAAAAATGTGATCAACCAAAGCCATCCTCAGAATGCCGCTTTGCTCAAGCTCAAGCCAGCACTCTGAAAACAGAGGATCCTAAATACAAAGAAAAAAGAAGCTTAATTTATACAACTCGTCTAAAATAAAAAAAAAGCAACAACAAGAACAAACAAACGGGCAAAGAAACAAAAAAATTGGCCATGCTACGTTTAGACAAGAAAGGGCCAAAGCTAACAATGTTGTCATTAATACTAAACGACGATCACTTTTTTTAGACGCTGAGGGTTTGCGAAGATTTCGCAATAGATACGGCATTCTCAATAATAATACAACAAAACAATCTTGCGGATTTTCTGACCGTGTTAAACATTCATAAACGGAATGATAAACATTAGCGTCGAGTAAGGTCTAAATTGATCCCATCGAGCCTAAACATCTTGGACACCTTATGAAACTTACACAACGTAGTATGTTTTATTGCTTCTACACTACACTTGGATGAAATTTCTAAGTTTCTTGACATTTCTGCTCAGGAAATGTTCATGAAAGTGTAAGTCTCTTCAATTTTTAAGGGAAAAAATTCAGAACAGCGAGAGTAAGAACCGAACCCGGAGCTTAGTGTCTGCAGTCCATCACCTATACCACTACGCCACTGAGGATTTGCTGGCAAGCATGATTTGATTTGAAGCTATATAGCAACAACCCTAACCCTAAATAGAAGCTAACCGTTTTGGAGTCAGTGCTTAACCATAATTACTATTTTCAGTGCTTCACCCTAATCAGTATTGTTGCTTAACCTTAATCACAATACCGAAGCGATAAGGAATACTAGGTTGTGCAAACTTCATAAGGTGTCTAAGGGGGTTTAGGCCGATGGGTCTAATGCTTACCGTCTAAATTCGTCACTTATGAAACTAGAGGGAGACTGGATCGAACGAACTTTCGCAAAGACGTCTGGGAATGTTACCGGGGACAGGGGGAAAATAGCCAATAGCTGACCGGCGAGTCCCCAGTAACGATCCCAGAAACAACTGCGAGAGGCATTTCGGCTCCGGTTCCATTCTTGCTTCTCAAGGGGCGAATGGCAATGACACCACTGGATGGAGTTACATTTCACCATTCTTCTTTCAAAAGTCAACTCTACTTCGCTGTGTAACAAATGCGTTCAGAATTTCCTCTTATTGTTACATAAGAGATAAGAGTTTGTTTTTCATTCATTTTCCTGCTAATATGAATTATCTATTTTCACTCCGGTCCTCTTCCTATGATCTTAGTGGCAACTACATTCTTTCATTTAGTAAACCTAATACAACTATCAGAAAGATCTTAACTCCTTTTCTTACTTTTCAGCTAGACAGTGGAATGCACTGCCAGACTTTTTTCGTACTAGCTTTTTGCAGCCGGACTTTAAAAATAAAATGCAGATGCAGGGTGTTACCTTAATGTAGATTCTTTTGCTTGTACATACTTATACTTAAAATTGTAAATAATATTTTTCTATTATTATTATTATTATTATTCATAATGCATTCAAAATATTTTTCTTTTTTACGTAGTGTCAGCTCGAAGATATTAGCTTGTTGGCTACTCTAAATTCGAGTATAAATAAAGTTTTTGTTATGTTATGTTATGTCAGTGTAACAAAAACATCAAAGCTATAAGAATCACTTTAAAGTTTGTATTGTAATTTCGTTATCAACAGACATAACTTACAACTTCATCAAAAGGCCGCACAGTTATCAGTTGTTTGAAAAGATCAATCAACCACTGCGCCTGCAATACCACAGTCTGGCCGTGTTTAACAATCACGCCAAGGTCGTGATAGAAATTCAGCATGGCTGTCAACTCATCCTCGTCAGAGATGCGGCAAACCTGTCTTGTGACAGTCAGGAGCTGATTTAGATCCATGTAATAGGTTCCCTTGGCCACTAATGCTTCTACAACTTTTTCGAAGTTAAACCATCTGAGGAATGGACCATGCAAACTTTTACACGTCATCTGCTTTTACACCCTCCAAGAAACATGAAAAAAACTGCTATTTCTCGTAAAGTGCCTAAAGACAGTTAATGAAATTAAATAATATTTTCTAAATTTGAGAAAGCCCCTACTACATCGATTTCCAAGAATTAATTAAGATTTTTGCCGTTGACAGCTAAGAATAAGAAAGAATTTAATGGCTTTAACTAGATTTAGTGCAGCTTCCGCTTACGCTATCATCACGTTACCACAGACTACTGGTAGTTTTTTTGTTTTCAAGTGCTTGAGTAAACAGGCCTTGAAAAAGGTTGGTATAACATTTTTAAGGAAATACGGCAGCATTTTACCTCAGCGGTACCTCCTCTCCCATGTACGGCTCTTGATTCAAAACTTCAACGATTTTCCGTCGCAGTTCTTGAACTCCTAAATCTTTGTTCGACTTGGTGTTATCAACAGCAAAGAATGGCCTGATCACGTGCTTCTCGTATGTTTTGCCCGAGACACTTCTCTGGATGCACTTTTCCGTGGCTCTGGGATCTTCAAACGGTTGATCGGCATTGGTACCCACAATGATCACAGGAGGACGTAGATAAGGTACACTCGTCGCTTGGCTATCGAGGTCTTTGCCGACTTGATCCGCTTGGGGCACAATGGCGTGCACAGATACCAACCAAGACAAAAGATGATCTAGATTGGTCTCATTGTTTGGGTTGTCCAGAACAACATCATGAGTGCCTTGCCTGACACGAGGTTCTGCTTTGGCACATATACTCTTGTGAAGATTGTACACTAAGATGTAAATTGCACGCCGGGAAAGAAACACAGAATGGGATGCATAGTAAAGGTGTTGACCTGCAAAATCCCAGAGCATTAAAACCACTTCCTTCGCTTTGATGTCTTCTTCTAATTTCAGATTCTTTAGGTACCGGACAACCAATTCGGTAACGTCATTTGGTACGACTGAGGTGCTGCCGATATTG
Source organism: Porites lutea (assembly GCF_958299795.1). NCBI lineage: Eukaryota > Metazoa > Cnidaria > Anthozoa > Scleractinia > Poritidae > Porites > Porites lutea. Next base: position 9,574,863 of record NC_133207.1, on the reverse strand, counting down.
AGCTCAGCTTGATACCTATTTTCCAGATCACTATCGTCAGAAGATTCCTCTTCCATCTCCTTAACCATGATGGTATCTGGCGTTGACTCAGTAGCAGTAGTAGCAGCAGCAGCAGCAGCATTAGGCAGGTTGTTATGCAGTAACTACAATAAATGTAAACCGCGGTAATTAAAGATTATTCTACTCATATATATGACGAAAAGTCCTGGAGTACGTTGTAGTAGACATGTTCATAAATAGTCTACCATGTAATTTGTAGCTGACTACAAAGATGATCTTCTGAACATTGCAAACTTAATTTCTTTAAAGATGTCAATAGAACACCGACTCGGATTTGGCTCTACTGTCCCTTTTTTTTCAGTTTTCGCAAAAATAATTGGTATGCGAATTTGAATCCGCAACTTTTTCTTTCCGGATTCAAAAATTTCCATGTCCACAAGTATCCGTAATCAAATCGGATTTACCCGTCCACACGTATCCGGATTCACTCTAGTACCCAAGACTCCACTGGGAATATTGGCAACAGAGCATGCGTCGTAAAGCGCCCGAACTTTGCATCTTACCTTACATTGAGAGAACCTGGGAACAAGCTTGCCATCTTGAATACAGTATTCAAGGTAAAAACCTGGCTCGATCTTGTTACCTCACCGGATGAAAAAATTTTTATATATCCGGATTTAGCGCACACACGATTCCGGATTCATACCGCATTCAAAAATTTCAACTCCGGAGAGCGGATTAGTATGCCGGATGCATCTGATACGTGTGGACCGAAGCCGTATCCGGAAAAGAAAGAAAAAGGTCCGAAAAAGGTGCGGATTCAAAAATATCTGGATACGAGTGGACGTGGCCTTAGACACAAGCAATTGAAGAAAGTTATTATTAATTATTTTACCGCTTAACAACTACATTAAAGCAAAATCACTCTTTATTTAATGCTACTTCCTCCAGCCAGGCAGTATACCTCGTAATGGGATTTTTAAGCGTATTTTAGATGATTCGCATGAAAAGAACACTACCTCCTTTTGTAAAGGTGAACCCGCAGTCGAAACATTTTCTTCATCAACTGTGTCATCCAAATCTCTAGCGACTAACTTTGCCACGTCTTCAGCAAAATCAGAGACATTTTCTTGATCAACTGTTTGGTTCAAATCTCTGGCGACTAACTTTGCCATGTCTTCAGCAAAATCAGAGACATCAAGCTTCTTCCGTTCTGTAGGTTCCCAGTTCTTTATTTGAGCGACTTCCAGTTCACATCTGGAAGGATCAACTTCCACTCCTATTGTGCTGTTTTCTTGAGGGTTAAACGGCAAACCAAGCAGGGATTTCTTCAAGCTTGTCTTGCCCGCACGGTCTTGACCAAGGATCATGATGCGGCCGCGGTATACTTTCACTTTCCCGATCTGCAAAGCTCTTTCGTAAGCACGCTGAGCCCTAGGTCCTCGGGCAAGAATCTCTGGTGGCACAGATGAATCTGTGGAACGAAAATGCCTTTTAGAATTTTAAATTTCTTTTTGTTTGTTACACAAGTAAAAATACTGGCATAAGGATGCAAAGTCGGGTGATTTGCATGTTTCCCCACAATTTGAAACTACGGATGCATCACTTACTGTACTAGAAATCATTCGCAACCTCGTCCCCAGGGCTTTTCCCTTAAAAAATGGATGGGGCGGGAAAAGGCCCTGGCATCGGCTGGTCACGTGCACAGCCTAAATATTCCTGAAAAGCTAATTTATATGCAACCTGCTGGTTTTGCGCTGGCAGAAGTCGAACGACGCAACAATGGAAAATAATAATATCGCGAACTGTATGTCAATATTTTCGCGTCTCTGTGATTCAAAAGCTTAAGATCCATTTAATTGCGTATTATTCAAAGGCTACAAGTTTATGAAAGGGCGTACCGGCTCTACGTTGTCACGTACAAAATATGTCAAATGCTTCAGAGTTGAGACAAGCTGTTATCGAGTAGTACTTCGACTGAAATTCATCGTGACTGTGGAATTACTGTACGATCATCAAGCGGAAGGTGATTTTGTCCAATGTCAAACAAAAATGCGGGCCTTTGCCTCTAGGATCTGCAGTGAATTTAAACAAATTGAACTTAATTGAAATAGAATTGTTCATCAAAATGCTTTATGGAGTCTGATCTTCTCTACAACCCGACCATGAAACAAACAAATCTCCGCGCCGGATGCAAGTCAGCCCTCCAGCCAGGAACGATGACAGGTCGCCGATCTGAAACATTTGAAGATCTCTTATATCTTTTCTCTTCCGAGGATAAGTATAAAGGATTTTTCTTATATTCGATTGGGATCAACTACGGCTATGTCAAATTTAAATGGACCCAAGTCTTTCTTTGTTACCAGTTGTTTGATACCCTGGTTGCCAGAGACTTTTCATGCGCGGTTTCCGGTTTCGGTTAAGTCTCGCAGAGGTCAATGAATTTTTTAAAAATACAGGTCATACAAGATAAGTCTAAACCAACGCGTATCGCTATGATGATATGGCTGAGAGTTAAGGTGAATGGAATTAGGTTGTGTACGGCGGTCCACTTCGCAAGAAATAAAATAAAATATCAAAAGAGTCGCGAAAGCGAACTTTTCCAGTACAAACTTTATGCATGTACGATAGCTTGTTTGTCATTTATATCGCTCTTTAAAGGAAGTTTTACAAATGTTACCGCTCGCTGTCCCCTTCATAGAAATCGGAGGAAAGCAAAAAATTACCATAGCCAGTATCTGTGACAAAAAGGAAACCTTGTAAGACTTTTCGTTAATCGTCAAGAGATGTAAAAGGCCGCCCAAGATCGCGCGCTGTGAGGTTACGCATAATTTTAGCTTTTCACATAGCGCTAATTTATTACACCCAGGATTTTAGGGTGTACGAGGGGACACGTGACCAGCCGATGCCAGGGCCTTTTCCCGCCCCACCCATTTTTTAAGGGAAAAGCCCTGGGGACGAGGTTGAATCATTCGGGCATTACTAGTCAAGAAACTAATGCGACAACACAGGTCATGTGTGTGACTTATTCCCTTCAGAGATGCGACGTTGCTATAGAGGGTTTTCACGCACGTCTATGCTAATTTATTTGGACAAAAAAAGCGTTTACATAAAACAAGAGTTCAACTCGCAGAGGATTGGTTTGGACACCAACAAGGCCGCCTTTTATCGTTTTGTAACACAAAAAAACACTCTATAAGAGATTTTTGCTTTAAATTCGAAGAAAGATCATACATTGAACTAATAACACGAAAGATTTATTTTCATTGCTACGCATTTTGTCCTCGCACCTTCTGTTAGCTCAGAGACAGGAACTTCCTCTACATTTTCTGCTGTGAAAAACCCAACTTCCTTGCTTTGTGTTTCACCCAGCCATACATTCTTTTCTTCTCTTAAACTAGACATACACAGAAAAATATTTACATCAGTAAAACTAAACAACTTCCTCTTCAGTTGGTGGTGTTCATTCCTTCATAAAGCGATAATTTTCAGGATAGGAGAAAGTTAGAAAATACAATCACAGTTTGCCTTTAATAGGTATGTTTTATCTGTTGAAAACTCATGGCTTTTATGTCCAAATCAGTTTAAACAAAAACACAAGGACTTGTCGAAAGTGCTATCAAAGAAAACAAAAACTAATGATTTTATGACGAATTGGAGCAAACCTGTGACGGTCCTTGGAAATGAGAGTTATCAATTCCCCCGTCTCGCCTCTAAGAAACCCCGCTGATTCTGCATTGAAGCTTCTTTTCACTTTGACTTTTAAAGGATTTTCCTGAATAAATTAAACATTCAAGTAAAAGCAAATATTGAGAAATGCTGTATATCCTCAAGTCTACTTTAAAATGTACTGTCAAATAATACTATGTACATTGTGAATGCATAGTTAAGTTGTGTCTTAAAGTGTTTTTTGTTTTGCGCTAAAAGGGGTTTTCTTGTTATGACTTCGATTCTTTTGGTTCTTCTTGTATTTTACTAGCTACATAAGAGAAGAACACGCCTGAGGGTCAATTTAAATAATTTACTTTTGACTTACTATCGCCATCAGAGATTGACTGATCTCAGAGAAGGACGGTCTCTCTTTCGGGTTATCTCGTAGACAACGATCAAACACTTCACAGAAGTGCGAGGGGCAGAGATAACCATGCTTACTTCGAAGGTTTTGAGATGTATCCTAAAACGTTGGAAAAAAAAGAAAAAGAAAAAAAGAAGGATTGACTGTAACGGTGGTCATAGCCGAGACCCTTTGTAGTTAGCGCACAGCTATGGAGCCTAGGATCAAAACCGTATCCTTGCAATATGCCGCGCATGCTCAAAAATGATCTTCCTCGATTCATTTATATACAGAGTCTTTCTCGAGTACGCAGAATTGAGAGAGCGCAGGGGCGGATCCAGGATTTTTCTCAGGAGGGGGTGGACCACTAAGAAACTACAAATTTAACTACCATTTTCACGGCGTTTAACATAAATTTTTCAACCTCGTCTCGTGTTCTACTTCAACCGACAGAATACCAGCTGTATTAGAAAGCTTAAAGTCATCTCGGGGGGAGGTGGAGGGGCGTGTGCACCCCCTGGACTCTCCTCCTAGATCCACCCCTAAAGCGAAAGAAAGGCTTTGCTGGCAGGATGTCCTTTGGGATGATCCGCGATCAGGATTCATGATCCAACACCACTGCGATCTCAACGCACCAAAGGAACCGCTAAATCCCATCTGGACAAAGGAATATATAACGCTCAGTTTTCTGGTCTTCATGACTGATACTACCATATTTGGATCAAAAACTTACCATAACAGCCTCAGCTGCTTCAAATCCGGGCGCTTGGTTCTGATAATTGATAAAAGCGGTTGAAAATAGCTTTGCAAAAAAATAAACCACTTCCTCAGGCAGAGAATATGGACTTCCTGACTCGCGTTTCCTGCAAAATTGAATAGGCAATTGAATTTACAATTCCTTTTAACCGTTGAGCCTAGAGATCGTGTGCAAATGATGATACGGGTGGCCATATTGGTGTGCAATACATTGAACGGGCGGCCATGTTGGTGAAAACAAAAAAAATTCTTTGGGGATTGAAGGAGCAGTGGTATGGAACGTTTCAATCTTATATGGATTGAAACTATGATTTGCCATTGTTCACGCATGAATAAACCCGTTAATCAAACTAACCGTTTTAAAATGGTCCCTTTGCATGTATGAATACCATCATACTAATAAATGCTAAATGTAACAAATGCTTCCTTTTTAACCCAAAGTTGTTCAATAGCCGGAAAACGCTGTCCATTGGACAAATCTCTTTCCAGTAGAGAACACAATTGGTTTCCCAAATACTTATTCACTGGATAGTGATTTATCCGTTGGATAGTGAACAACCCGGGTCTGTTGTCATTATCAAAACTAAGAATATGAGATGTTCATAAGCACCGCACTGGAAAGATTAGAAATTATTATAAATAAACCTTACTAAAAGCACATTACAACGCTTACCTCCTCGCGTCGTTTAGAAACTCACAATACCCAATACCAGCAAGCTTCAGCTAATGAGAAAAAAACAATAACTTACAGCACTTATTACTAGCACCAACTGTGCGACCCAGAAAAATTGTCCCTGGCAGAAGATTACTCGCCTATCCGAGCTAACCTGGGCAAGCCAACGTTTCATACATTTCCTTACAAAACGTGGCGACGAACCGTTTAAACGAGAAGAAAAGGCTGGTTCGGCTGGAAGAGTACCGGGGTAACCCTTTTCTGATGGTAGGATCACCCTCAAAGCCAGGCCTACTTTTCTCTGTAAACACTTTGGCAAGCCCAGCCGGGTCAACTCAGTCAAGGCGAGAAAAGCAGAGCATTCGCGAGCGCCGTTGGCTCAGGCAAGGGACCGAGGTCAATTTTTTTGTATAAATGCTCTTTAAAGTTGACTCGGCTGGAAGGGTTAAACCTTCTTCCCGGGACAGATTCTCTCTTCAAGGGGGCCTGAGACACGGAAATATTTGTGGGATCAAAACTCGTGCTACCAATATCAGAGCTACAAATAACAGTGGGTTATCGGATAATGCCTGACTAAATATTGTGTCTTTGATTGAGCCCGACCAGTTAACCTCTATAACATAAGCAGAGAAGTTCAGATTACCTGACAATCAGAAACTACCATGCAGTAAAGCTGGAGTAACTGATGAACGACGTTCTTCGACTCAAGGTATTCTAACGCGGACGCAGCCTGAACTGTGAATCTACAAAGCCGTTCTACACTGTGGTGTTCGGACGCTTTGTCAAGGTTTCCATACTCGGCAAATTCCTCCACCTTTGGGTGACAGTAAATACAATCTGTCAGTCCTAATAAAGCAGTCACAAACGAAGCCGGCCGTGCTTTAGGGACATGTGGCTACAACATTGGCAAGATCAAAAATACACTATACTATTTCTATTTTTTTCTTTTCTCAGAACAGGTTTTGAGGGCTGTTCTTAGCTACAATCTTGGCCAAAAGGTCTTGCGACACCTCCCCTTTTTCACTTGGTTTTGTATGGAGTTTGTAGCTAACCTGTGATACACACTCATAAACACGGCCTTAACAAGATTTTTCCCCCACCCGCCCCCCCTAAACAAAGTTGAGGTCCTTAAAGTGTACAAGATATGCAAAAGGTGTTTGACTTGTGATACTCAACACTGTTTAGGGGGGGAGGGGGGTCAACTTGAATTACATTTCCTCACCTAAAACACGAAGTGTCCCATACGTTTTGACCAGGATTGTAAGTCGTGGCTTATTTCAGACGGACTGTGCCGTTTACACGGGACAGTTTGCGTCTCTTTTGGGACGCGTCTTATTTTTCCTTGTATAAATGGCCCTAGTGTAAACATTCATAAATCTAGCGATAACTGCATCTTTACCTACAATTCAATGTAAAATATTTTTTAGATAATTTCGATTAACCGTCAGTCGTGAAAACAACAGTAACTATAACAAATCAAAATACATACGACGTTGTTTGCAACTGACTGACAGCAGGTTAATAAAGTAATTTAACAGTCAAACTTTCTTTGAATAGAACATGAGGGAACCAAGAAAAAAAGCCTTCCTTTATGATGGAAGGCTTAAACACGGGCAAAGAAAGAGAGATGGAGAACTGTTTCAGACAGAAAAACATCGCCATCCACATCCTTCTTTTTTCTTTATTATTACTTTTTAATGTAAAAAGCAGGAATACTTACTAAAGCCACGTACGGTGAATATGAGCTGGCAATGACCACTCCATGGAAATCGAGGATGTACTTGTGACGGAACCTATTCGCCATTTCTGCTTCATGTAAAAATAGTTGTTTCTCAGTTTCTCCATAACGAAGACACACTTTTTCCTACAGAGAGAAAACGCCATTTAAGCTTCAGAATGCGCAGCGGTAAATCCCCCTCCCCCCTTCCCTCCGTACGCAAAAGGAGCTTGCGCGTATACACAAATGCAAAATAAAACCAACGAAAATTGCACGTACCGTCAAGTTTAAAAATTAGCACCGGTATGGCATTTCATGTATGCACCGTGTTTTATTTTCTTGAATATTTAGTGCCGCTGTGTTTGAGGTTGACAGGCTTAACGGGATCACGAATGCGCAGTTAACAACCAAATTCATCATCAGTTTTACACACAATCGAATGAATTCTTCAGCAAAAAGTAGATAGATCTTTCCGCACATATTCTAGAAAGAGGGGTCATCTTACATGAGGATTCAGTTCCTCCCTGATGGCAGCCTTTTTGTATTGATTATTACAAATGAAGTTGTTATAAATAAATAAATAAATAAATAAATAAATATTCTAGAAAGAGATTTCTGTACTATGACTCTTCTTAGCGACCACTAAATCTTCGCATTTTGGTCGAACGCTTACGGAGGGTTCGACTGATTTGAAAAATTGCAAAGATGACACAAAATTCAGCCAAAAAAGTTATCGACCAGCCGATGCTCAAAAGAAAAAGTCGTAATTATAATAATCCTTACGAGTACATAAAAACCCTCTATAGAGCAAACCTTTATTCCACCAGGCTTTGTCCACTCTGCTTCGCATACATATCCAGCCATTTGGCCGCAAGTTATGGTCCGTGTAACAACAATGTCTTGTTTTCTGATCACCGGTATTCCTTTCATTTGACATGTTTTCACAACATTACTTTGCTGGTATTTCTGCAAATGCATCAATTATCAAGAGATAAATAAATCGAAATATATGTAGCAGCTCTGTTACGGTGGATTTCCACTGTGGCATAATTTGTACGAGCGTATGCACGCAAATTTATGCGCGTAAATAAAATGGAGGTAATGTATGAAAGCTGCGTGGAAACGTGAAAGTTGAGCCACTCGCCTCAACATGCATGGGTCAGCATTAGATCCCATCGGCGGTAGCCCCTTTCTCCCATTATGAAATTTACACAAGGTAGAACTGTTTTCTGCTCTTATATCACACTTCGGTGATATTTCAAGCCGGATGTTCATGAAAGTGCAAGTCTCTTCAATTTGAAAGACAGCAGGATTCGAAACCAAGGCCCAGATGACCCAGTATACCACACTAACCAATAGATCACGGAGGATTTGCTGGACGGAGTAGTAATAATCTAAGTCGATATAGCATCAACCTCAACCCAAAAAAAGAACCTAACCAGTTTCGAAACAGTGCTTGACCCTAATCAGTGAAAGCAGTGCCTAGCCCTAAAAAGTAAAAGGGAAAGCTACGATGTGTAAAGTTAATGAGGTGCCCCAAGGGTCGATGGGATCTAGTGATCCTCCCCCCCCCCCTCCCCCCTCGAGGGCCCATGAGTAATAGATAATTGCAGCTCACAGGTTCCGACACCTTTTATCCTTTGAAATTTCTTGCGAAGTTTGTCAAAAGGTGCCCTTCCTCACAAGCGTCATGGTTCCTTCTTGGGAATCGACAATTAAAAATCATCTATTCAGTGATCACCTTTTTTACGCGATTCGGGTGAGACAAGGTGTAGACAAATCATAAGCAGTCACTCAACTTTCACGCAAAATCGTGGAAGTATTTAATAATCACAAGTAACAATGTAAAGAAGATTTTTTTAAGTGCAAGCGTTTTTCTCGATGTACAAAACTAGTACAGTCAAACCTGTATTAAGCGGAATGACCCTAATGGGAAGCTCAAGTGCCAACTAATCGCTTAATACAGGTTGACTGTCTTATACATGTTTGACCAACCTAAGAGTTTATGAAGAAAATGAAGATGGCAAGCGAGATATTCATAACACGACAAATTGACCTCAGATTTTTTCTACCTGTTCTTGCACTAAAAGAAAAAAAGTCACAGATCACTGAATGCTATGCAGACCATATCTGCTGCACTTGCAGGCTATATCTTGACAAAGAGACCGTTCAATGGAGGTGAAGACAATGAAAAAATAGCTCGTTGGGACCACGGAAATAGTGACCGCAACCGCTCTTAATAACTACATTTCAGTTTTACTGTTACAGTAATCAAGGGAAATGATTCTGGGAACTTGAGCAAGTGATCGCTCAATAGGTGATTGACTGCTTATTAATGCAGGTCGACTTAATTCAGGTTTTATGATAGTAAGGAAAGAAAAGTTTATATCTAATGCAAAAGGGCCCTTGTGTTGACCGAGGTAAATTAAACCGCTGCCTCGTCAAATACAAACTTACAGCAAATCTCAGCACACTTACAGACATACCGTAAAATTCCAAGAATAAGCCCCGGGGCTTGTATTTATCAAAGGCCCTTTTTAAGGGGCTTATTTTTGGAGGGGCTTATATTCGGAGGGAAATTTGCGTTTCAAAATCGATTGGTCTAGCCTTATTAATGGAAGGAGATTTACCGTTTTTGCTTTGTTTTACTTTGTATTTGAGGGCCCTCCGGGGGGCTTATATTTGGAGGGCCGATTAAACGGAGGGTGTTTTGCGTTACCAGTTTTTTTTTTTCTTTTTTTTGAGGGGGGGGGGGGGGTGGGGGGCTATATTTGGAGGGGCTTATACATGGAAGGGCTTATTTTCGGAATTTTACGGTAGTACTATGATACCTGAGCGAGCTGATCAAATTTGAAGCTTGTGTTGACAAGTTTCTTTTTTATGGTGTTGATCTCATCAGGATGCAGTATGACGCTGTCTTTTAAATTGTAATCCTTCAATGCCTTGATACTGGTGATACCTAGACTGTATACCAATATGTTGAAATTCAATTCTGTACCAACTTCCGCCATTGCTAGGTAGAGTTTGTCCAGATCAGTCAAAAAGTCAGCCTCCTGAAAAAGAAAAATCGTGTCATATTCCTTTATTCTCTGAATCAATTTTGGAGAAATCAGGACTCAAAATAGTTTTCGAACTGTAGCTGGTCACGATGGCCGGCCAATGAATTTTTTGCTCGGTCAAGTCTCGTTTTCTAACCGGTCAAAAAAATTGAAAAAAGTGAACTTATTCTTCTTTCTTCTATGATTAAATGTGATTTTATTTTTACAAAGACAAAAAAATGTACGATTTACAGGTAAGGATTTGACTGTTTGTTCGAGAATGAGAGTCTGCCTGGCCGGTCAACATGACCGGCGAATGAAGCTTTTGGCCGGTCAAGATACCCTTATGGCCGGACGTTGCCTGTTGAGCGGCCGTTGTATTGAGCCCTGGAAATGTACCATACTGCATGGAAACGTTTGAGTCTGTAGATGAAATACTAAGGCGTTACTAAAGGAACAAACCTACCCATATTACTTCCACCCGGTGCCATTTGTTCGTCAATTTGTTTGTTTGTTTTCTTTCTCTTTTTGAATTAATTTTTGGCACCTTCCTGTGTTAAAAGTCTCCCTCTATCGACCTTCCTCTTTCCACGATTTCGCCCTTCACCTTTAAGGGCACATAATATTTTTATTAAAGAACCTGGATGAAGGTCCCTCCTTGGTGGTGTTCGAGGCTTACCATACAAATCTCTTACGATTCTTGCATAAATACTAACCTTAAATTGATGAAACTGAGAACTGCGATTTTGTTCCACGCTCTTGTAAGAAAGAGATTTTTGAGAAAAGATATGCGCTCAGGAAGAGATTTCCCCCAAGAAAACTGAAAGCCCTATGGAACTTGTTGGAATAGGCTATTTCCAGGTTCCAAACACTCTCACTTTCAAAACGAGCCTACGTGCAAAACCTTTCTTGAATTTAAATGAGAATAAAAAATCATTACTGGGCCTCGTTTTTCAGGTGCAAAGAAAGTCAGTTTTACAGCTTGCCATTCGGGCAAGCTGTGGCTAGCATTTACTTGCCCAAAATTCATTTCAACTAGCCCCAAAAACGTTTTGATGAGCAGGATTGATTACACAGTTCTTCTGTAATTTGAACTCCTCAAAAAACTTCACTTGCCCATCGGCCAAGTTAAGAACAGAATTCACTAGCCCGATTGCAAAATCCACTAGTCCCGGGCTATCGGACATTACTACCTTTGCACGCTGTTTTTGCAATCGAGTGTATACAAAGTATCTAGACAATACTACTAAACCAACCTGATGATTCTCCCCAATAAGCGAGTCTCTTTTAGCCTGGTTCAGCTTTTCCAACTTTTGAGGGACGTTCTTCAACCTGGGATTTCCGGCTACATCTAACAACTGCAGAGAAGCCATCTTCTCGATCCAGGGCGGCAGATAGTACAAGTTATTTCTTGCTACGTGAAGAGAGGTCAACTTCGCCTTTGCCATGCTCTTGGGTAGTGTCTGCAATAAGTTATCATTCAAATCGAGTGTCTTGAGAGACGAACTCCAATCGCACTGCTTGGGTAATTCCTCGATTTTGTTTTCTGACAGCCAAAGATTACAAAGACTTGGCATCTCGAGTAAACATACCGGAATCGTTTTCAATTGATTTTTGCTTAAGTCTAAACAACTCAGTTTGTCCAGAATGTGAATGTTATCCGGAACTCTCTGTAGGAAATTTGAAACAAGAAGAATTGTTTCTACCCATTTAATGTTTTCTAGCCACGCAGGTTCAATTTCACCCATCGCAAGGTTCCCCCAATCAACTTGACGTCGTTGTCGATCACAGTCAGTACTCAGTAAAATTATCTCAGCAGCTTCCTTTTTTCTGTGCTGTAAAGCCAGTTCAAGGGGAACAGCGGTTGGAAAGACTTCCTTGTTCGCAATAAATAACCTAAAAAAGAGGTAGAGACTGGTTCGCACAATGGTGCTGGGCACAGTTACTATTTCTAAAACTGAAGGTCAGACAAACAAATTTTACCCTTTAAGCCCCAATATCCACATACAAATTCTCCAAACTGATCTCCATTTATCTTGTTAAAGAATGTGTTGAGAGAATTTGATAAAAGATCAAGGTATTTTCTCTTTGGGGATTAATTCTCCTAACCTTTTCTCTTGATGATGTATGAATATTGATAGGAGAAAATTGTTGTTGGTCAACATTGGGACTTAAACGGCTAAGGCCCCCTCCACACGAATCCGGATACTCTTGAAAATGCAAACGTTTTTCATGCGAATCGGGCTTCCTTCCAAATGAAACCAGTCAATCCGGACACCGGAGCCGCATTGTTTTGAAACCGCTCGCCGGGGCGGTTTAACGCCTCGTCTTCACGAATCCGGATAAAAAATATGCGGTTTCAAAAATGTCTGGATTCGTGGGGACATGGCTTAAAAATTAGCATTCGCGAATTCCTCACTTTCGTTTGTCTGTTGTTATTAAAATGCTGTGTTTGTCTGACTAATGATAGAAGTCAGACAGACGTTGCAAATAGACCTTTCCACGGTTTTTTTTTAACTTTTGACACCGATAAGTTAAGGAAAATCAGCCAATTCCAAAGATCGTTGCCACGTTTGAAATAAATTTGTTGAAAACTAAAGAAGACTAGCTTCTCGAATTCGCGAAATTTTTCAGAGGTTTGTATGGTGGGGGCAAGTTTGTGCCCCCACCATACAAACGACTGTAAAATTTCCCAACTCTTCGGAGCTACCGTTATCTTCTCTCGCTTAAGACGTATCACTTTCAAACTTGACAATTGTAATAATTTTAAGGCACTCTTTCCATTGGCGTCGACGGATTTTCCCTAACTGGTACATGTCAAAAGTTGAAAAAAAAAGAAAACCGTGGAAGGGTCTTTTAGCCGCTGTGACGTCATTTGCGCGCTTTGGTGTTGATTCGACACCGCACAGGCCAGGTTCGCTTAGTCTGAAGTGCCAGCCGTCTCTTCGCCCCAACCTTCCCCCAATGGGCGTAGCCGGGGGGGGGGGGGTGGGGCAAAGAGGTCGTTTCTAAGTTGGATCAACACTCGGGGTCTTCTTCATTTAACTGTGGAGAAGGTGCACCCTGCGAGTCGCGTAGCCCGAACCGAACGTCTGGACTGGTCAATCCTGCTTTCTACCGTCAATAATAATAATTTAATAACTTTCTAATAATAATATAGAATATTTATAATAATGATAATAAATTTAATTAGTAATACGAATAAAGTGAATGTCAAACAGGTTACGTTGTAAAAGCTGCACGAAATAAATAAGTTTTCAGCTTACATTTAAAAACAGCTAATGACTGAACATCACGTAATTCAGTCGGCAAACTATTTCATAAATATGGGGCAGCAGCAGAGAAAGATCTGTCATGTGACAAGCATTTTCCCTTTAGGAGGGTCTAGCAATAAACTTTGATTTGATCTAAGATTACATATAGACCTAGGCTTAATGTTTATTACTTCTAAGAAGGCTCAATGTTAATTAGTTCTATGAGAACTAACTGGAGAACTGACAATTTGACTAACAATAGACGACTGTTTAACTGTGACAATAGACGGATCGAAACGCACCAATCACTGATTACGAGTCTTCATAGCCAATAACATCACGGCGTAACTGACAGACGACCAAAAACATCGCGACATAATTGACCAATCAGATCAATAACCAGAGTATAATACCATCAACTGACTTGATACAACTCACTTTGACTCTGAAGATGACTACCGCACAGGTTGTCAAAACGTCAGTCACTGTCAACAACAACAGTCCTATTCAGGACTACGTTCACCCGGACGATCAAACTCAACCTTTTCTATGATATACTTAGGCGCCAATCCATGAATAGCTTTAAATGTTAAAATTAAGATCTTAAAATGAACACGATGTTGTACTGGTAACCAGTGAAGTTGATAAAGCGCAAGAGAAATATGCGAGCACTTACTTAAGCTCAGTACAAGTCTCGCCGCAGCATTCTGCACACGTTGCAATTTAACTATTTGCGAGTTAGGAAGGCCATACAGAAGTCCATTACAATAGTCTAAACGACTAGTGATAAAAGCATGAATAAGCGTTAGTAACGAATCGCGAGATAGATTCTGAGACGAGGACGACTACGATTACGAGATTTCCTCAATACCGAGTATTGCTCACGTGTGAACCAACATCATTTTGGCGGGAAAACGTGATAGCCGTCGTCAATCTACTACGAGTTTTCATTACCGAGAATGTGGTTGTGGCGGGAACAAGTTATCAAATGTAAGAAGTTTTATCTGTTTGCTATCGAGAGAGGGCTTACCCTCCTTCATTATAAATGACCGCACTAACTTTTTTGGTGAAAAAAAGTAAAATGAAGCTTTCCGGGGTGTCTTTTTTCTAGAACACACGCAAAAAATTAAAAGTTAATCTCGTACTCGTACTAGTTCTCGTCCTCAAATCTGAAGCCCTCTATTGATAGATCGATGGTTATAACTGAACCCGCCATACAAAGCGTACGGCTATAGGGCCTTCGAGGATTCAAAACGGTATTTCAGCAACATGCAACAACTCGAGTGTAAATGCTGTTGGCGAAAACTTTTCATGAAATATTCTACATATTAATACTGATACATCACACACAAAGGAAACAAGTGAGAAAAAGTCAGTCCCCACAGCGATATACACTGTCACTAGAAAAACGACGTCAATTCCAAAGTAAAAAAAATAAACTGTACCTTACACCCTCCAAAGTGTTACGTGGAACACTTGGACAAGGTAATTCTAAAATGGCTTGTTCTTCTTCCTCTCTGCTCGTCTCTTCACTCATCAAATATTTTAGAAGCCGTCTTTTGTCGTGTTTCGCCGCATAGCACATCAACAATGTCGCAGCAGCCTCACAAAAGTCCAACCTTAGTGCTTGAATAATGCAGTCTTTGAGATACAAAGGCATTTTGGCACCCGCGATGACCAACGAACAGATTGCATCCACATGTCCGTAGCTTGATGCCTCCAACAGGGCTTCCTTGAAGCCTGATGGTAATATATCCTGACCGGATATTGACGCTAACAAGTCCTTCAAATTTGGGCTATTTTCCCGGGCTGCCCTCTTGATCTCTAGAGAGCAAATAAATGATTGCAAAATATAAGAATGAGTTCATGGCGGGCTGGTTCATGGCGTGCGAGGATCGTGAAAAGAAGAACGGAATATAATCAGGATCATGGATATTGCATGATAGCTGGTATATAATCAGCCTGTCCGCAGACATTTTTTTTTTCGACGAAATTTGCGATCGCGCGCTCGACAATCTCTTAAGAGAAAATAGGTCTGTGAACGTGCTGGTATATAGCATGTGGAGTCTGTTTAGTGTTACACAGACGCGCAAGCTGTTAATTCAGGGGTGGGGAGGGAGGCCCTTGCGCTTCACAAACTCCCTTTGCTACCAAACCCCCCACCCCACCCCACCCGACCTCCGCCCAGTCGAGAGTTTATGGTAGCTACATACATGAAGCACAGTTCAACGTCCACATCCCCTCATATAAAATCTACGTTTGGAAAAAAACGTCACCAGACTGTTTGCCTGTTTGCATTGACGTTATCAATCTAGCAGAGTGACAGGGCATGGAGAAGGACGTCTGTAGCAACTGAAATCAATGCTGTTATGCCCAGCTGTCTGTAGCTACTGGGTTCTACATCTCCTGCTTTTTACAGGGAGTGTTCTTTTAGTTCCACTGACAAGAGAAGGAGGAGGAGAATAAAATAGAATGGCATTTTGTCACTACCCAATGATATGATCACCTATTGAAAAAAAAGCATTAGGTCTGTATCAACAGTCTCGTAAAGAACCTGGTTGTTGTCGGACAGGAACAAAAATTTGTCACCTCCTGCTTGCCTGTGGCCACCCAGTGTTCTTCTAACTGAAAGAAACTGAGCTCGCAAAGTTGAATAGAAATTGAATCCACCTACCTTCGGTCTTGAGTATTTGCGCTGCTTTCTTGCACTTCATAATCATGGCTGTCCTGTAAGGTGTTTTATCAAACTCATCTTTCTTAGTTACATCAGCATTGTGCTTCAAAAGCTCAACCACACAATCTACATTGTCCATTGATGCTGCAATGTGCAGAGGTGTGTACTGGCCATTGGCCTCGGCATTTGCATTGGCGCCGTTCTCGAGCAACAGCCTGACAATATCGATTCGACCTTCGTTGGCTGCTTCATGGAGCGGAGTGTAGCCAAGGAAACCGATACGTTCTTCTAACTTGTTATGAATATCTTCAGCTTCCTCCAGGAAAGATTGGATTTTGGAGACACTGCCTTGCCGACAGAGACTATGCAGATGACCAGTTGTCATTGCTCTCTCCGTTAATACTAAACAACAACAACAATTTATTATTTACCAAGAAGACTAAACAAGAAAAGAAAGACAAAAAGAAAATCACCAACAAACAAACAAAATATAAACAATTATTTAATTTCACTGGCAGAAAAGATCAGTCACTCATTTTTTTTCTAACAAAACCATGCCACCCCCTCCGAGGCAAATGATAGGCAAAACATTATTATGTTAAGCTTAACATGTTTTTTGGTATTACAGGTCAAAACAGAGATTAGTTAGGGATAATCTTCATAAGATTTTATATGTCCAGCTTTAACTTTAAAAGTTAAGTTAGTATTATTGAACTTTCCGGCTCAAAGGCTTTTTACTGAAAGTAGGAGAACCTCGGGTGAGCTTTACGTAGATATGCTCTATACCCAAAACGACAATTTTACGAAAAGATAGCTTATGGCCTTATTAAAAGATTTTGTGAAAATAAAATGTCCAGTCCATCTGTATTTGCCAGTAAACGAGGAAAGTTTCTCGTCACACAATTAAAATTTTGCGCTACAGCTTGAAACCGGAAATGACATAGAAAGAAGATCCAACGATAGCTTAGTTCCTAGGCTTAAACATGAAACTCAATAATAAAAGCAGATCCTGTTCCAACATTTAAACGTGGGCCACCAGAAACTAAAAAGCTAAGACGTGAAACGGAAAAATCCCCGCAGCATCTCAGGATACTCAAGATAAAGGCAAATCACCATAATAAAATTATATTAATTGCTTATATGGCGAATAGTCTCTGTTCTCATTACTCGTCTGCAAAGCAAAATCCCTCGAACACAAAGTCATCCATTTTCATTGCCTCTTTAGTGGGGGAGGAAAGTGAGCCCCAATGTAACAAACAGCGCAAGATAGCAGGACAACGCGAACTTTTCCTAAAATGCCCGAGCACCACCTCGCCAGCTACCTTTAAGCTATGTGACTGTTTGTTTGCGTGTTGGGCCTTCGTAGGAGTCGCGGTACTGCTGTTTGCATTAATACCAGGCCGTCTGAAGAACCCAGCGATTCAAGAAAACGGCTTGGAATCCCGGGTGTTGTGTTATGCAAACAGGCGGAGTCCTTCTGTCTCAATCGCTTCATTGTTTTAGCGACAAAGGCAACCCAGTCAATCTCTGAGCAGCAGACACACTCTTGAAATTGACTCAGACCTTGACAAAATCGCATTGACAACTAAAATTGTGAGGGTAGTGGCTTTTTCTTAGGTCGACAACCTTTATATAATTTATCCAAGCACAAATATGTTCATAACATGAAATTACTGAATTTGCCGGGAAAATTGCCTTGTACGCATACACGGTTTTTAAACCGGTCAGTATAAAACACGGACTGCGGACTACGGACTGCGGACTGGGTATAAAATGCGGACTAGGTATAAAACGCGGACTGGAAAACACGGACTGGGTATAAAACACGGACAAGGTATAAAACGCGGACTGCGGACTGGGTATAAAATACGGACTACGGACTACTTTGGTAAAAACGGTGCTATTTGGTTCTAGGTAAGGAAAAATAAGACCAAAAGATCGCTAAACAGCAAGACACGTGAGTTAAAGTTGTAAATACTCCTATAAATCAGTCTTGGTGGAGGTGGGCCGCGTGGTTCTCTGAATCATGAGCCGGATCAAAATGCTATTTTCTTAAACCCATTTTTAGACCTTGTCTCAGTCTCTGACAATCATGAAAGGGGTCAGGATCTGGGGTGGTACTCCCTTATATAGCTACTAGTGTCCACTAGTGTGCAATTTGTGTTATGATTCTGAATTATTTGGATAAAGTCAATGTACATAGGACTGTATAAGACTCCAAATAAATAAAGCATTGTCATTGTCATTATCATTATATAATGGAAGGGTAGGGGCTTGGGGCCTTTTTGGTCTGAAAAAACTTGCCCATTTTGGTGTGGAATCGGGTATGGTTTTCGAGGGAACTTCGGGAGCGTACATGAATGGACGTATTTATCGTTTCAATTCCAAATGAATAAGAACGAAATAGAAATGTGCGAATTCGAAATGCATTTGGAGACTTTTTTTGTTTCCCCTCTAACTTGGTAATGATGACATAATTTCTGCCTAATTAGACCTAAACTGTTCCAGGCTCTGAGATAGTTGGGTCCGCTGAATTGAGAAAGCGCGAACACGAAAATAAATCGGGACAAAACTGGGGAGTATCTCCAACTATCTGAGAGCCTGGAACAGGCTAAATTAGGCCAGATCCGAAAATGGGTATGGATTTTAGAGATCTGGTCTGAAAACGGATGTGAAAAATGACATTTTTTGGTCTGCAATAAGGTCAGGATTCGGAGAACCGGGCGCCACACCCCCACCAAGAATTCCCAGTAGTACCACTGTCCGGGGATCAGGAGCAGGGTGTAAATCATGCCATCATAATCATCGCTTAGAATATAACGTTGGATGACTCATTTCGGTTATTATTCACGTATGAAAGTAATCCCTTCCCCCTAAATACTGCTTTTGTGCATCGCGGAATGCCCCTACATTGACCTTCTCGTCTGAGTTCTTCATTCAGTCCTCGTATTCCCAAGGCTTTCTTTGAAACGGAATTATGGCATCCGATACGAATTTTACTGATCTGACTAACACCAGCACTATTTTTTAAAATTCGGTGCTTCTTATTGGCTTAAAACTGCAAATTGAAATCTCTTCTAACTCCCTCTTTTTATAAAATTCAGAGTTTAATTTCAGTTGCCTTGAGTACCGGCATGACCTTCCTTCTCCGTGGGAAGAATAGACTAAGTGAACAGCTAAGGGAATGTTAAAGCTGGGGCTACTGTTTTTGCTAGTCCGCTTTCCATTTCTCTCAGTTTTACCTTTTTAAAGCCGTAGTCCGCGTTTTATACCTAGTCCGTGTTTTATACTCAGTCCGGAGTCCACATTTTATACCTAGTCCGTATTTTATACCCAGTCCGCAGTCCGTGTTTTATACTACTGACCGGTTTTTAAACCGTGTATGCGTAATAAGTAATTAAGGGCAATAACTTGAATAAGTAATTAAAATTACTTATTCAAGACGGCTTTAGATCGTAATATTAAGTGTCATTGTCTGAGAAAGTGTTCCAGGGGCCAAAAGTTGTGGTCAACCGATTTGGCTGAAACTTGGCACAGAAGTTGGGTATAATGAGATATTTCAAAAGCCACTTTGGCTCACTTCTCTCAGTTTTAGTTTTGGAGTTACAGGGGGGGGGGGGGGTCTCATTTTTAACCCTTTAAGCACCAAAAATCCAGCCTTCCGGGGGGCATTTTGAAAGTGTGATAAGACCCCACTGGTAAATTGTGCTGCCAAATGAATTTGACCATGAACTCTACTATAATAGAGCTTTCAGTTCATGCATTTAACTTTGTCCTCAACGTATTGCACAGAGAGGAGCCTGGGGCTAGAGTTTGGCCAAAATTGATGTTTAAATTACAACCCAAAATAGCCATTTTTCAAAATTTCACTGTATTCACCTGCCTTCTTGCATAACTTCCAAACCTATACCACTGTTTACTTTAGTCACCCAGTTATCAAAATCAGTTGAGAAAAATTTGGCTTATTATGGTTTATTGAATTTTTGGAACAAACACTTCATGCCCCTCTAAGGCGATGCAAAATGGAATTTTGAGCCTAATTCAGGCCATAAACAAACCAAATTGTTGACAAGAAGCCCTTATTCTGTATTAATATTTTTTATTTTGGTAAGTGAAAATGAATTGTCAAAGCCAAAATCAGTTTCGCTGTTTAGAAATACACCAATTCTTACCTTAAAATTGATCTAAAACGGGCCTCTGATTAGCGCAACAAACACATAATTTAGCAAAACATAGGTAATTTTATTCTTTGAAAACCTAGTAACCACCATAGAACACAAATGATGATGTTCTGATGTACATATAACAATCTTTTTACACGATGCTTAAATTTTTCTTTGATTTATAGTCAGTTTCACGTCATATTTCCAAGCATTACTCCAAGCATGGAAAGTCTCCATATTTTGTCAGGCCCATTTTTTTTATATTTTTACCAGAAAAATTTAGCTTATCAAAAGATTCGTTTTAAAAAACATATAATCTTCGTCTGACCTTGTAATAGCCTGAATAGTTGTTTTAAATACCCATCAGCAAAGGAGCATGACCATACATACGTAGATTACACAGACATATACGAGCTTCAGTGAGCAGTATCGAGGTGAACTGTGATTTTCCGAGTCCTTTAGAGCTGAAAAAATGAAACCATCCATCCACGGTTAGGAGAGCTGGATAACAAAAAGCTTGTTTTGCTTTTATAAAGAAAATAACCCAAACAAAGCCTTGCATTGAGATGATGCACTTGTCATTACATCAAGCTAGCTGGCCCGCCATTTTGGACTTGAAGAGTGTGGGGACTGGACTGAGTTCCCGTCCAATCCTTCTCCCGTTTCGCGGGAATTTTTTCTGTTTTTCGTCAGGTTTGTTCGAAATTCTAGAAAGCGATCTGTTTCAGGATAATTTTTCGATGGCACTTTATTCCTTTGGAGGGGTAAATGACCAGTGCAGTGTCATGTCATGGGCTGTGCAAGAAACAGGAATGCTTCCTTTGTTGTCTTGCGGTAGTGACATGACTGCATGGTTAAAGCACAAGTAGAAGGGTTCAGGTGTGTCTAGGGAAGAAGCGGAAGAACTGGTGATGCCAAAGCTACAGGTGATTCAAAATATTAGTAAGGGATCATACACGCACACAAATGATTTTAATCGCAGTTTACGGGACTCTTTTGCTTGAAGAAAGACAATGATATATAATTTACGATGTTGTCGTCTCAAATTGTTGTTCACATGGTTGATTGATTCCCATGTTAATTTCCTGGGTCCTTACGAAGAGCACTAAACATTCAACAAACTCATTGCAGCAATATCTTTATAAAAAAAAATAACAATAACAATAATAGAAATAACTTGAAGGCTGTTTTTGTCACGTGGGCACGCTTATCAAGCAAGGCTAAGTTTGGCAATGCACAATTCGAGCCAGCTTGCATTGAAACTCCACCGGTCTCCTTTATTTGCCTGTTTCGTCGAAGAGAAGTCAATTTAAAATAGGCTTAGCTACATAATTCCGCAGGAATTGTTTTGGGAATTTTGGACATGAAAAAGAATTTTAGAAAATCTCAAGAATATTGAATAGCACCATTTCACAGGCAAAAACGTTGAAAAAACGTTTTTATTTTTCTGTATTCCTACCAACCAAGTGAGGGCTCAGTCCACCTACATGCTACAACAGTGTCTAGAGTACTGTTCACTGAGCACAACAAATCAGCAGTTTTTCATCAGAGTCATCTAAACTACAACTAATCAGCGGTTATTCCCCAAAAGAGGCCCTCGCTATCAAAAAAGAATACAAATTTTATGAGTTTTTTTAGGGAATTTTAGAGAGTTTTAGCAGATAACACTCTTATTTAGGTAAATTTTTTCATTATTCTTTTAATTATATAGTTAAAATTATTTTAAATACTTTTTTAATTAAATAATGAAACAATTTTTTCTACAAATATACACAAATCTTCTGTGCTCTTCCAGAACGATTCAGAGTCAGTTCCCATTCAAGTACGACATATGTGTGTTCATTGCCTATGCATTATTCCAAGCAAATCCAATAATATCAACTAATTCGGTCGATTTTGTGAAGACGTTTTAGTGACATTTTCTCCCTGAAAATGTCAATTTCGTCGAAAAACTTAGATGCAGCATGCATATGTTTGCAAAGATCTTTGACGAAAAGGGTAAATAATGGAAACCGGTAACTGAATTGTGCATTGCATGATAAGCGTGTGCACGTGACAAGCTTAATGTAAACAAGCAGCTCGAGCAGACAAAAAAACAGCCTTTAAGTGTTATTCTTATCGTACTTGTTTTTTTTTTTTTTTGGACAAATCTGATGAATGTTTAGTACTCTTCCTAAGGACCCAGGATATTAACATGGGAATCAATCACCATAAACAAACAATTTGGGACGACAATATCGTAATTTACATATCGTCGTCTCTAAATCACTATTCAGTCAGAAGAGTGCCCTAGATCACGATAAATGCCATTTGTGCTCGTATATGATCCCTAACTGATATTTTGAATCACCTGTAGCTTTGGCATCACCAGTTCTTCTGCTTCTTCCCTAGACACACCTGAACCCTTCTACTTGTGCTTTAACCATGCAGTCATGTCACTACCGCAAGACAACAAAGGAAGCATTCCTGTTTCTTGCACAGCCCATGACGTGACACTGCACTGGTCATTTACCCCTCCAAAGGAATAAAGTGCCATCGAAAAATTATCCTGAAACAGATCACTTTCAAGAATTTCGAACAAACCTGACGAAAAACAGAAAAAATGGATGGTTTCATTTTTTCAGCTCTAAAGGACTCGGAAAATCACAGTTCACCTCGATACTGCTCACTGAAGCTCGTATATGTCTGTGTAATCTACGTATGTATGGTCATGCTCCTTTGCTGATGGGTATTTAAAACAACTATTCAGGCTATTACAAGGTCAGACGAAGATTATATGTTTTTTAAAACGAATCTTTTGATAAGCTAAATTTTTCTGGTAAAAATATAAAAAAAATGGGCCTGACAAAATATGGAGACTTTCCATCCTTGGAGTAATGCCTGGAAATATGACGTGAAACTGACTATAAATCAAAGAAAAATTTAAGCATCGTGTAAAAAGATTGTTATATGTACATCAGAACATCATCATTTGTGTTCTATGGTGGTTACTAGGTTTTCAAAGAATAAAATTACCTATGTTTTGCTAAATTATGTGTTTGTTGCGCTAATCAGAGGCCCGTTTTAGATCAATTTTAAGGTAAGAATTGGTGTATTTCTAAACAGTGAAACTGATTTTGGCTTTGACAATTCATTTTCACTTACCAAATACAGAATAAGGGCTTCTTGTCAACAATTTGGTTTGTTTATGGCCTGAATTAGGCTCAAAATTCCATTTTGCATCGCCTTAGAGGGGCATGAAGTGTTTGTTCCAAAAATTCAATAAACCATAATAAGCCAAATTTTTCTCAACTGATTTTGATAACTGGGTGACTAAAGTAAACAGTGGTATAGGTTTGGAAGTTATGCAAGAAGGCAGGTGAATATAGTGAAATTTTGAAAAATGGCTATTTTGGGTTGTAATTTAAACATCAATTTTGGCCAAACTCTAGCCCCAGGCTCCTCTCTGTGCAATACGTTGAGGACAAAGTTAAATGCATGAACTGAAAGCTCTATTATAGTAGAGTTCATGGTCAAATTCATTTGGCAGCACAATTTACCAGTGGGGTCTTATCACACTTTCAAAATGCCCCCCGGAAGGCTGGATTTTTGGTGCTTAAAGGGCAAAAAATGAGACCCCCCCTGTAACTCCAAAACTAAAACTGAGAGAAGTGAGCCAAAGTGGCTTTTGAAATATCTCATTATACCCAACTTCTGTGCCAAGTTTCAGCCAAATCGGTTGACCACAACTTTTGGCCCCTGGAACACTTTCTCAGACAATGACACTTAAATGCTCAAACAAAACATTGCCACTCCATCGGAAAAGAAATGTATGGCTAGAATTATTTTATTTTAACGAAAGTGTAATCACACCGTCGATCAGTAACGAACAGAATTTGCGGTGCAGCATATTTGCTTTATTACCGTTCCACGTCGAACTCGCTTGTCGAGTCAGTATCCGATCGCTGTCATACGGTTTTAACAAGTAAGTCTGTGCTCCCTCACACGCTGATAAACTCAATTTGTCGCCTATACTTTTGTTTGAAGGACGAGAAGAAAGGGAAGAACCATCCTCACTCCACAATCTCTTCAGTCACACTGAAAAGATTTTTCTTTGTACGTTAATTATAGTCAAGCGCCCTAAACAAATCGGCGATTTCACTTCCGGTCCTGAAAGGGCTGAAATTTCGCTTTTCTCCAACGATTTTCGGGATTTTACTTTTGCTTTTCGATTGTTTTTTTGTCATTTTTCCCGCAATAATAGTGCAAATACTATCTTTTGAGCAAAAGTTGCTCTTAGGTATAGAGTATCCCTTTGAGGAAACCGTACAAAATTCTCAAGTCGATCACACAACGACACCGCTTACAATTCAATCAAGACATTTTAGGCAGGATTTAGTTATGAAAAGAAGTAAACCACGTCTTACCTGCTGCGTGTGTTAAGTTCAGTTACTGTTTAGAAAGCAGAAATCGTGCTGCTATATCAAGAAACTCTTGTCGCGCTGAAAGAAAACCAGTGTTAACAATAATGATCACTAGTATATACTTCATGGTTGGAAGCCATAAATGCACCGTTGATATATACTCTGTGTAACATAAAGAATTGTGTCTACTAACTAATAGTGGTAGTAACTGGTAGTTATTAGTAGTTACTAGTAGTTACGGGTATAGCTGCTGGTACGGTTACTAGCAGTTACTACTAGTTACTGGTAGTTACTAGTAGTTACTAGTTGTTACTTAGCAATTAAATGAATGAGTAGGATACGAAGAATTAAGCAGATCGAGGAGGGTGTTATCCACCCAGGGGCACCCAACGGATCTGTTCCTCACAATATCTGTTCTACAGAGAAAATTTTGCTGGCTGGGAACTGAGGTTTCGGCTGTTCTGCTGGGAAGTAAAGTCTTAAATCTGCGGTCGAGAATTTATCAAAAGTATCAAAAATTCTTGCTGGAAAGAAATTTTTCTTGGGTGTATATCCAGCTGGGTATCAGGAGTAATCGGCTCCTCTCAGGTGGCTCCTCTATGTGCGCGAATTGTGCGCGCGGAGTCGCGCGCTTATGATTTATTTACCGCTGATCCAAAAATCTGCACGTGGGCACCGTTGTTAGAAATTCGAAATCAGGCTACGCTCCGCCACTGGATAACTGGCAACGGTTCACTGGCGGTTAGGACGATTCATAAGATTCATGTTTATGCAAAAGGTAAGGTTTCTTTGAATATACTGAATATATTGTCTACTATTATGCATGCATGTTATTTTTAATTCCCTTGTCTTACTTATCTGCATGTCACTAAATGCCATTAAAATCGCTTCTCGGTCTCGGTGAAGGCCTTGGCGCGCAGCCGTTAGATAGCTTTTCAAAACGATTCTTCTTTTCTTAGTCTTATTTTTACTCAAGGGTTGGCTTAGTTTCAGTGTGTATTGGTGGTTTTCGGATGAAACCATTTCGAAAAGCGCGAACGAGATACTTGGGATAAAAAGGATAAGTAATGAATTCAAATTCTTTAACTGTAAAATGTGCCTCGCTCTTCGCCGCTGGGAACGTTTCGCGCGATTCCCCAGCGGCCAAGAGCGAGGAGAAACGGATGTCTTCGCAGGCTATGTACATCGAGTCTTCTGAGGAGTGTGTTGTGAAAGAATTATTTCGGTGCATAATAATTGGTGTCGTTTCTTTATTTTGCTTTTAATTATTTACAGTGGTTTTTATACTGAACCCTGAGCTGTAATATTTTCTGATAATGCTTGATAACGTCAACAAAACATTTTGAAAAAGCTAACAAAACAGCCAGCATGTACTACCACGAGTTTTAACAGCAATTCAAAATCCGACTCATTGTGTTCTTGAAAAGTTGCATTTTTTCGATTCCAGAATATCATCTTTTCTTTGTTTTTTTTTTTTATCTTGGATTTTAGCCCAGTTAATAATTAAACTTTTTATTGTGTTCTACTTCTACTTGTTGCAAAGATTTTGTCTCAATTCAAATGCTGTGTAGTTGTACATGTAAATATATTTATTTCATTTTTCCTAATGCTCAGTCAATTCCAAGCATACCCATTCTCCCTGGGAATTTTTCTGGCATTTTGTTCCTACAGTGGGCATTTTTAATTGACAAAAGCGTCATTGGGGTTGGAAAGTTTTCATTGTTTAATTAACCTTACCCCCTTAAGGGGTACCATCTAAGCTTGTACTTATGTATGTACTCTGTATATGCCATACTGTTTGCCAAGTCTACCCTGGAAAGTTTATCTTATTAAGTAATTTTGGGTTGTAAAGTTGTCCTCTTTGCAGTGTCTTTGGGGTCTGTATGGATATCAGGAAAACTGTAAGGGTGCTGATTTAAGTTGTTAAGTATGTTTACTGTGAAACTCACAATACCGTGAACACCAGAAATATTTATGGAATGTTATTGTGTTACGAGAATCAGGCAATAATTAGGCGTGAGATAACTTACACACAAACAGCAATGGTAATTAGTTTGTGGTTTAGAGTTTTGCTTGCATATTCCTATTGGCCAGTACACAATCAACAATCCTGAAAATTTTCAGGTGCTCACTGTTTTCGGAGTTTGACAGTAACAATTTTCAGCTTTTTACAAGGTGACGTACATGTAACTTTTGCTTTGATACTGGGGCATTTGTTCCAACTTTTATTTCCATGGTGGGGTTTTGTATGTATCTACTGGCCCCACAGTAGGGGCGGGCATTTGCAGCTTTCGAATTAAAAAATGATAAATGCCTGTGGAGGGGGGTGGGCATGTTTAGAATTGACTGAGTCATAAAGAAGCTCATCTTCTGTAATCCTTTTACCTATACAGCCCTATTTGTATATATAAAGAAGTTACATTATGATTTATTAACCCACCCCATGTACCCTCACATTAAAACAATATACTTCTAGAACAGTAGTATGTTATATGGAGAATTCATGTTTTTGTATTTGCTACCTATATATTTGCTAAATATTCTGCAGAATTAAACAATGGCTGCACCAGGTCAAGTTTGAAATAATACATCTAGGCTGATTAATATTAACTGAAAAACACAATATTCCATTGGTTTTCTCATTGTTATAGCTCTCATTGATATAAAAAGGAAATGCTGTGGAATAAGTTCTACATGTACATTCAAGAGATTAAAACTCAGCTTTTGAGTCCTAGTAGTGCTGCACACACTTTTCTCCCTGCAGTAATTTCAATACATAATTCTAAGAAACAGATCATAATAATAGGAATTTTGTAGGAAATTACATGTATGCAATTGTTATACCATGTTAACCAGTGGATATCCTGATATTTCATACATCATATTGAAGTTGGATGTGACCCTGGACGAACACTGACCTCTTTATGATTAGATTTGTCTGTTGTCTAAATTTAATTTTACCCATATTCATCATCAGAGGTAGAGTAATATTGTGCCATGTACATCAGGAATTAGTGCTGCACAAATGGGTGTGATAATGAAAATAATCATAATGTTTTTCTGTTTCTCTTTCCTAGGCTTGTAGTGACAGGAGGAAATATGACTTGAGCCCAGGTAAACATTTATTTTATGCGTAATTTTTGCTTTAGTTATATAATGTATGTTATGGTATTAATCAGAACATGAATGTCAACATAACATCTTTTTGTAGTCAATGGATCAGTCAACCATAATGATTAATCGTGAAATTTAATTTATCCTCGTACAAAGGAACAAAGGACAGAAAAGAACATTATGGAAACGTACACACGTAAAGAATGATAATTTAACTTTGATGCTGCTACAAAAACCTTTGAAAATTCCCCTTAAAAAACAATTTATTAATTTACTTATAAAAAGACATCCGTTTCTGTAGACATGAACCTGGTTGGTGTGAAGAGAATGCATCATTGAACTGTGTTGTATAGTGCATATTGGTAATCTTAGCAATGGATCTTTGATTTCCTTTTTGCATATAGCGGCAGACAGTCAACCACTTGGTCATGTTAAAACTTCTTTTACCTTAACCTGCCTGACAGTAGAGTAAGTCTATGTAAACAAAACACTATTCCTCTCACTAAAGGGCTTGCTCATGTTTGAGTATTCATTGGTCATTTTTCCTTGTGACCGTTTTTCCTGCTGTAGGTGGGGCTAGAGTTGTGACAACGAGCATTCTTTGTCTGTTCGTCCTTGCGACCCTCTCTCCTACCGTTAGGTGGGGCTAGAGTTGTGACAACGAGCATTCTTTGTTTGTTCGTCCTTGCGACCCTCTCTCCCGCTGTAGGTGGGGCTAGAGTTGTGACAACGAGCATTCTTTGGTTGTTCCTCCTTGCGACCCTCTCCTGCCATTAGGTGGGGCTAGAGTTGTGACAACGAGCATTCTTTGTTTGTTCGTCCTTGCGACCCTCTCTCCCGCTGTAGGTGGGGCTAGAGTTGTGACAACGAGCATTCTTTGTCTGTTCGTCCTTGCGACCCTCTCTCCTACCGTTAGGTGGGGCTAGAGTTGTGACAACGAGCATTCTTTGTTTGTTCGTCCTTGCGACCCTCTCTCCCGCTGTAGGTGGGGCTAGAGTTGTGACAACGAGCATTCTTTGGTTGTTCGTCCTTGCGACCCTCTCCTGCCATTAGGTGGGGCTAGAGTTGTGACAACGAGCATTCTTTGTTTGTTCGTCCTTGCGACCCTCTCTCCCGCTGTAGGTGGGGCTAGAGTTGTGACAACGAGCATTCTTTGTCTGTTCGTCCTTGCGACCCTCTCTCCTACCGTTAGGTGGGGCTAGAGTTGTGACAACGAGCATTCTTTGTTTGTTCGTCCTTGCGACCCTCTCTCCTACCGTTAGGTGGGGCTAGAGTTGTGACAACGAGCATTCTTTGTTTGTTCGTCCTTACGACCCTCTCTTCCCCTGTAGGTGGTGCTAGAGTTGTGACAACGAGCATTCTTTGTCTGTTCGTCCTTGCGACCCTTTCTCCTGTCGTAGGTGGGGCTAGAGTTGTGACAACGAGCATTCTTTGTCTGTTCGTCCTTGCGACCCTCTCTCCCGCTGTAGGTGGGGCTAGAGTTGTGACAACGAGCATTCTTTGGTTGTTCGTCCTTGCGACCCTCTCCTGCCATTAGGTGGGGCTAGAGTTGTGACAACGAGCATTCTTTGTTTGTTCGTCCTTGCGACCCTCTCTCCCGCTGTAGGTGGGGCTAGAGTTGTGACAACGAGCATTCTTTGTCTGTTCGTCCTTGCGACCCTCTCTCCTACCGTTAGGTGGGGCTAGAGTTGTGACAACGAGCATTCTTTGTTTGTTCGTCCTTGCGACCCTCTCTCCTACCGTTAGGTGGGGCTAGAGTTGTGACAACGAGCGTTCTTTGTTTGTTCGTCCTTACGACCCTCTCTTCCCCTGTAGGTGGTGCTAGAGTTGTGACAACGAGCATTCTTTGTCTGTTCGTCCTTGCGACCCTTTCTCCTGTCGTAGGTGGGGCTAGAGTTGTGACAACGAGCATTCTTTGTTTGTTCGTCCTTGCGACCCTCTCTCCCGCTGTAGGTGGGGCTAGAGTTGTGACAACGAGCATTCTTTGTCTGTTCGTCCTTGCGACCCTCTCTCCTGCCGTTAGGTGGGGCTAGAGTTGTGACAACGAGCATTCTTTGTTTGTTCGTCCTTGCGACCCTCTCTCCTACCGTTAGGTGGGGCTAGAGTTGTGACAACGAGCATTCTTTGTTTGTTCGTCCTTGCGACCCTCTCTCCCGCTGTAGGTGGGGCTAGAGTTGTGACAACGAGCATTCTTTGTCTGTTCGTCCTTGCGACCCTCTCTCCTACCGTTAGGTGGGGCTGGAGTTGTGACAACGAGCATTCTTTGTTTGTTCGTCCTTGCGACCCTCTCTCCTACCGTTAGGTGGGGCTAGAGTTGTGACAACGAGCATTCTTTGTTTGTTCGTCCTTGAGACCCTCTCTTCCGCTGTAGGTGGTGCTAGAGTTGTGACAACGAGCATTCTTTGTTTGTTCGTCCTTGCGACCCTCTCTCCTGCCGTTAGGTGGGGCTAGAGTTGTGACAACGAGCATTCTTTGTTTGTTCGTCCTTGTGACCCTCTCTCCTGCCGTTAGGTGGGGCTAGAGTTGTGACAACGAGCATTCTTTGTTTGTTCGTCCTTGCGACCCTTTCTCCTGTCGTAGGTGGGGCTACAGTTGTGACAACGAGCATTCTTTGTTTGTTCGTCCTTGCGACCCTCTCTCCCGCTGTAGGTGGGGCTAGAGTTGTGACAACGAGCATTCTTTGTCTGTTCGTCCTTGCGACCCTCTCTCCTGCCGTTAGGTGGGGCTAGAGTTGTGACAACGAGCATTCTTTGTTTGTTCGTCCTTGCGACCCTCTCTCCCGCTGTAGGTGGGGCTAGAGTTGTGACAACGAGCATTCTTTGTTTGTTCGTCCTTGCGACCCTTTCTCCTGTCGTAGGTGGGGCTAGAGTTGTGACAACGAGCATTCTTTTACTGTTGGTTCTTTTGACCCTCTCTTCTTCCACATGTTGTGTAAGGCTTCTGACGATGGGTGCTGTTAGCTTGGCCTTATTATCAGTTATTTGTCCTTCTAAACTTTTTTTTAAAATCATTTACCCCTTTTTTGTTTTGTTTCAACTAGGGCAACCGTCTCAGAGCAGTTTTTTATAAATTCCTAAATAACTTTCTTGTTTAATTGGAAGACATGGTTATAAATTTACTGCTGATGTGTGTACAATTGTCTTCAATTTTTGTGCTATTTTACAATGATTGTTGTGCAGGTTGCAGATGTAGTGTGGATTGCAAATACTGATCCATGGTTTATGCGGTACATTTATGTAAATTTTTTTTAATCTTGACCAGAAATTGCATGTTTCAATTACAACTGTATTTAATGCGGTTAAAGTAGCTTAACCGTTTAGAACCAAGAAGTAAAATGTCCTAGCCCTTATTCAGTATGTGTATGTTTAGAAATTAAAAAAGTAAAGAGCAGTTAATGAGGAGCTCTGTTTTAAGGAAAAGGCTTTAACATACAGACAAGACACAATTTCAACCATGTTTAGAACCAAATTTGGGAAAAGTTGTTTTAATTAAACCTCTCTACATGCCCGTGATGGATGATGTCGATAGCAACATTCCATTCATTCTTAGGGAGAGAATATTTTTAAACCAAAAAAACACTTGTCTGTTGGAATTATTATATTTTTACCTCTTCCAGCTGGATTTAGTAGGTTTTCTTTAATATTCGTCTAATGGTTCTTTTTTTCCTTGTTTTTAGATTTAAGTGTGTTAGGTTTTTTGTGGAAGCACCAACTGCAGAACAAACTTATCGGGGTATAAAGGAAAGGTATCTTAAGGTTGCCAATAGTCACAATAAAGTGTTATATCTGCAGGTTCTTGGTAACTGCATTCTTTTCGTCCATCTTACATAATAGTGTTACACAACTGTTAAAAAATTCTTAATTAAAACATTCGGGTTTTGGCGGAGCGCGAGTTTACGGTTGTTAAAACCTATTAAACAGCCTGAAGTATTATATTCAAGTTGGACTGAATAGGATTCACAAAAGGTACATCTAGGGAAGGCTTAGTGACGTTCCTTTTTCATTACCATTGTAGTTGTTGTTATTCTTGGTTGACAAGCGAGAGATAAGGCTGTGTGTTATTTATTTTGACCGTATATACTCGAATCAGCAACGCAATTTCCAAGCAACCCTGCGGCGCTTATTTGAATACAGATTTTTTTAATTCTGCTGGCTGGCAAACATGGAGAAGACCGCTCTGCTGGCTGGGAGAATAGCCATCTAACCTGCTGGGAGTGAGGAACAGATAAATTCTTTCCAGCAACACAGAAAAGTGCTTGAAAATGCCTTAAAAGCATCTAAAGTTTGGTTTTCTGTAGTTAACGGCCCATTTTCAGAAAAATATTCGTTGGGTGCCCCTGTCCACCGAGGCCAAAATGGCAGATGTCGCCCTCCGAGTTGTTTTTTTTTTTTTCGCTGTTTTTGCCAGGTTTTTAGCTATTATTTCGCCTAGTTCCAGCTGTAGTTCTTACTCTTGAAACGAATGAAATGTCTGCCTTTTTTTTCACAACCAAAACAGCCAAACAACTCAACCTCGTCCCCAGGTCTTCTCGGTAACGGTGCCTTAACCTGAAGCGGGCTGCATTTTTGACGTCATTTCCTCGTTAAACTCAAAATTTGTCCAAAGTTGGTCATCAGTAACTGGTTATAGTAAATTATGGGTGTGCTTTTGACCAATCAGAAATGGGGAAATATTTTGAATGAATAATAATTAACAATCAATGAATGAGGCTGAGTATCTTATGAAGAATTCTGGAGATCGAGGTGGGAGTTATCCGTCGAGGCCGAAGGCCGAGGCGGATAACACCCTCCGAGATATCCATAATTCTTCATATGATAAGAAAGCCGAATTCAATAATTGTTTTATTATTCATTCAAAATAATTTCTAGTTTAAAAACATGGCTAAAATATGCTTACCTCCATCGATCCATCGATGTGAAGTTAATCTTCGATAGTGCACGTTTAGGGGTTGTTCAGCTCCGCAAATATTCTCTAAATAGCAGATGTCGCCCTTCGAGTTGTCTTCTTGTTGCGCTTGCCATGTTTTTAGCTATTTTTTCGCCCAGTTCTTACTCTTGAAAAGAGTGAAATGTCAGCCATTTTTCAAGTCCACTACCAAAACAACTCAACCTTGTCCCCAGGTCTTCTCAGTTAACGGTGTATTAACCTGCAAAAAAGCTGCATTTTTGACGTCATCGGTTCATTAAACGCAAAATTCTTCCAATTTCTTTCATGGTGAATTATGCGTGTGCTTTTAGTCAATCAGAGTCGGGGAAATATTTTGAATGAATGATAATACTATTTACTGGTAGTTAATAGTAGTTACTGGTAGTTACTATTAGTTACTGGTGGTTAATAGTAGTTACTGGTAGTTATTAGTAGTTACTAGTAGTCACTGGTAGTTAATAGTAGTTACCAGTAGTTCAGTCATAGTAGTTACTCATTGGTAGTTATTTCGTATTTGCATTCACTAATGAATGGTAAACTGTATCAATTTTCGTCCCTTTACGGGAACACCATTTTCTGCCAATCCTCTGGGTGTCAACACCAGTTAAGGTAACACAGGCTTGAGTTTTGTTTTGTTTTTTTGTTTTTTCTTTTAAAAAATCGTTCCTCTTTATTCTGTTGGTCAAACTAGACATTGTAAATCTCCTAATTTGTTATTTTATCAGCGGAAGAACAGCTTCAGGTAGTCAATCAGAAAATAAATAAGGAGTTGGATGCCCATAGGCTTGTGGGCCCTTTCGGTACATCACCTTTCCCAGGTTTTCAGAGTATCCCGCGTGGGGGTTGTCTCAAAGAAAATTCCAGGAGATTTTCGCATGATCCATGACCTTTCTTATCCAAAAGGGAAATCAGTCAATGATGGTATTTCTGAGGAGCATTCAAGTGTCATTATGCTAATATAGACAAGGCAATTGGAAGAATCAACTAGCCAGCATGCAGGTGTTGGTTCCTATCTGGTAAAACCTGATACATAATTTATTAAAAGTGCATTCAGGATTGAACCAGATAATCCAAGGGCGTAGCCAGCCTATAAACCTGTAGGCCCTGGCCTACAAATTTTTGGTTTGATCACTCTACCGCTGGCAATGAATTATGCTTTGTTGGCGTGAGGTCAGGGCAGGCCAACAACTAGTCGAAAAGCTGGCTACGCCCCTGTAATCCTCAATATTATTATCTTTTTGGTCAAAAATGGAACGATCAATATTATTATATGATAAATGCATGCCTTTTGGATTTGCCTAGCTCTTGCATTACGTCAGATGGAGGATAAGCCTGTAAAAATGCGCCTTCACTTCTTTCATTCAGCGTCATGGCGAACTAAAAAGTGGTCTATTCATTTGTTAACTCTTTTCTTGTTTGTTTTTTTTTTTTCATGTTGTTTTTTCTTGTTGTTGCAATTTGTGATCCGTGTTTATCATTCACTGGTTTACGTTGAAGAGTACATTGGTATTGGTATTTACATTTCATTGGTCAAAACGGTGCACCAATATGGCGTCTCCATACAAAGCTGTACAAAGGTACGTGAAACGTTTCGGCAAATAACTCAGAAACTGTGGGCCACCAAGACCTGAGACTTGGACAAATTTTTCAAAAATCAGTCTTTTATAACATTTCATTTTCTTGGCTTCTTCCCCTCGACGGTTTACAATTTATTTTTTTCTTGCGTGACACTGAAAACGATCTATAGAACAAAGAAAGCAAGGCTGATTTTACAGTCGGGGACTTTACGTCTTTTACCAATATTCCCAAGGCACGGCCTTCTTTTTTCAGGGGTCTTACATACAATGATAAGGTTAAGCTAAGACGTTATAATTTGAAATAAAGAAAAGCGTGCAATATTATACTATAATAGCACTAGTGAAAATTTTAGTAAGAAAAAGTGAACGTTAACAAACTGACGTTTATATATATTTTCTGTTCTCAAATATTTTTAACGTTCACTTTTTTCTTATTAAAATTTTCACGTGTTATCATAGCATCATATTGCACGCTATTCTTTATTCTCTTCAAATTGTAACGTCGTAGCTTAACCTTATCATTGTATGTAAGACGCTGAAGAAGGAAGGCCGTGCCTTATGAAAAATTGGTGAAAGAAATTTTTGTTCCCGACTGTAAAATCAATCAGCCTTGCTTCTTTTGTTTTATAAGTTTCCTCTTAAAGCTGATTAGATCCTTTATTAGGATCCGTTACTTCCTTTTTTGTAAATGGTCCTTGCTTTCAAAATTAAGGATGCTAGTGGACGGGTATGAGCCAACTGATAGTTACGTCCGTAATATAAGCTACAATCATCGTCAAAAGTGTTGGGAAGGTTGCCTTTTTTACCTCTTTTTTTTCTTCCTCCCCCAACCCGTGGCCCAATGTTGATCAGATCGTTTTTTATATTTACTTATTAATTTCATCTTCAGAAAATTCTTTAAGGACTGAAAGGGATCGAGAGTTGATTACTTCATTGTCAAGTTAAATCAAATATATATATTTTTTTCTTGAGACAAAACAAAAGAAAAAAATGAAAAATTCTTAACGTTTGTTCGACAATAGGGTAGACGGTAGCCCTAAGAGTTTCCAGTATTGTAAGGGTGGAATTGATTTGGGAGAAATTTTTATAAAACCGTTACCCCTAATCCTTATAAATAAGTAAAATTTTTATTTTCTTCATAAAAATAAATAACACTTACGCGAAGTATATGGAGTAGGAGCTCTATGTTGAAATAGATCAAACAAGACGCCGATGACTATAAATTCAACCACCCCCCCCCCCCCCCCCTGCCAAATACAAAACAGTGACAAGATTATTCTTGGGTTGCACGTGGCGTCACCAAAAATTAAACTAAGAAACTATCGATTCTTCCGAGTTTTTACTTCACGAGGTATTACAGTACCTAAACATCTTTACGGGGTCCTTTACATAAACAAGTTTTTGGTTCGAAAGGGTTCTTCGTTTTGCGAGAGAGGACGCTTGAATTTCCAGGCTTTTGCGTGACGCGGCAGTTAGCTGGCGGCCGGAAAAGTTCTTATGTGGGTTAAAAACATTACCGATTTTGGGAGATTTTGCAATCTAAACGTTTCTTGTCCCAGAATAAATATTACTGTAATCTTTATGAGTTCCTCAAGCGAAGAATTCACGCACTAGTAGGAAAACTCGAAAACAGATGTTTCTGTTGGTATCCGGCGGCTATATTGGTGTTCCTGAAAGGGACACCAACATGGCGTTTCCATACAAAGCTTTATGAATTTAGGTGAACCGTTTTCCCAATTTCTCGCATTTGAAATATTACACAGACCTGATTCTTGGCAAGGGTTTTTGTATATTTATCTTTTTTCATTTCCCAGATTCTAGTCCTTCTGTATTGAATGGTTTGCATTTTTATTTTTCTTCGCGTGACAGTGCAAGCCGAGAATAAACAGGGGAAGGACAATGGATGGAGAAACAAGATCATCCAGTTTACTAGCATTGGAGTTAAAAGAAAAAAAAGCAGGCCCCAAGGCAAAAACATAGATAAACCTGTACAACAACACTAAAATGGCTGGTGGGATTTTCAGATATTTTTATTTGTTGTACTACTTCAAGAGTTCACTACAAAAAAAATGACAATATATTACAAAAGTAAAGTAAAACAACATTATTACATCAATGATCAAAGGTTAAATGTGCCCAGTGACCAAAGGAGCTTAGGCTTTTGAGTTTTCGTGCAACAAACTGGCGTAGTCACATTTAAGTAGCGTATAACGGAGACAGGAAAATTAAAAGTGCATAAAGTCATAGTTACAATTTTATATAAAAAACAATAGAAATGATAATTGATAGTGAGGGTAAAGAAATCAAACTACTCAATCCATTGGGTATTTAAAAGGTACAGTTTGCCGAGTTGTATTTCTTGTAGAAGTTATTATATGGGAGTTTTTTTTAATTTAGAGAGAATTTTTTTCCCAGATTTTAGAACCAGCAAAAGCAAAGGTGGAAGCTCCATAATTATTTCTTATCCTTGGCCGATGAAAATTAAGGTTCGATACAAATCTCGTGTTGTAACTATGAACCTCAGAGGCTAGGGTAAGGGTTCCTTTCAATATCGTAGAGACGTTTGTTACGTTGTTAGTAATTTTATGTGTGAAAAGGGCTACATTGAGTTTGTAAATGTTTTCAAGAACAAAAATTTCTAAAAGATTGAAGTATGGCACAGCATTGTCCCTGCTATAAGCAAAGAACATGATACGAACACATTTATTCTGTTTAGTTTTAATCTTATAGCGGAGCTCCACCCGCGCGCGAAGCGCGCGCGTGGGCGGAGCCCCATAGATAAGGAAATGTGGTAATCTACCATCCCAGAAAATTTGGTAATCACGTGACCGTACACCGAGCGAGCGATCGAGCGACCGTCCGTCCGCACCACAGGCATACCAAAGTAAAACAACTCAATCAACAGGTATGGGAACCCAAATGCAACTGGAAGGAAATCACATGGCCGCCCGGACTTTTACAAAGAAAAAAGTCGTGTATTTTTCGGCGTTATTTTTTTATGTGTACACTAACGTGGATAACAGAGAAAGAGCTAGAGCGAGTTATTGAAAATTCGTTGGAAGAAAAACATGGAAATTCAAAGCGGCGGTGAGAAAATGAGAAATGCTAGCGGCCAGCAAGGTGAAAATGAGCGGCAGTGAAAAATAAAAGCGAACATGAACACTGGAAACAAAATATTGGGTAACCACATACGACAATTTCTCCATAAAAATAGTGTGTAACTACGAAGTTTGACGTTTTAGTCGTACAAAACAGTGTTGTAGTCGTGCAAACAACGGCAAGGGAAAGACAAAAAAAGGGTGCTGCACGTGCAAATTTGCTTTTTGCTAATTAGATCTATTAGTCTTGAAGCCATTTTCATTGTCGTCCCCCGTTTAGCATTACACGATTTGATTTTTTTGTTTACACGTATTATTAACCAGAGCTTCGCTTTTAGCCCTGGCTAAATCTATATATTGTAACCTCACAAGCAACCGTACTACCCCAGCCTGTAATACCATAAGTTAAATGTAGATAAATGAAGGAGAAATACAACTGCCTTAACAGGGGCGTAGCCAGCCTATAGGCCCGTAGGCCCAGGCCTACAATTTCTTCTGCCTGCTTGACTTATTGATATTACTCTTATAAACTCGAAAATTGAACTTTTGTATGAAATACATGTATGATCGATTTCAGAAGGTATTCGACAACTGCAGAAAAGAGAATTATTGTCATGGAAAACGCACTACAGAGACACTTCTCAGTTATATTTTTCTCCTCAAGAGCTCTACCCAAACTTATCGTGCGCATTTACGGCACTTCTAACTTTGTCAATTATCTGCAGAGATGTCTGTCAGTGAGAGTGCATAGAGAAAACTAAAAACACAACGATGAAAGAAGATCCCCCAAACGGACTTGCACTACGCATATCCATAAGGATCCACAAGGATCATGAACGTTTGAATGCCGTTGACTTGCTGAATGTTATGCGAAACGGGCATCCACGAACTGTAGCGGTTATCTCTTGCACAATGAGCCTTTTAAAGCCAACCACCGCATTGTTGTGATAGAAACCTGGTCTTTGAGGAAGAACAAGAGCATTTGTTTGCCACGAAATTGTTATCTCGAGCCTACTAACTGAGATGTTTATAAACCATATCTCAGAGACGGAACGCCAACACTGACCACTGAACAGCCGCACTAAATTAGACCTGCGATAAGAAAGGCTCTTGATCAGGAAGTCAAAACAAACTCAGTACTCATTTATAAAAGAACGGCTGTTATAAAGTCAAGGCAGACCAAGTAAACCTGGCTTACAAGCGAGTAACGGAAAGCGGGAGAAGAAACAATTCACATCTTTGGGATGGTCAGGTACGCCACTTATCCAAGCATATTACCACCAGAGGACTTACCTTCTATTGTCACGTCGCTACCAATTAACAGGTCGGAAATTCCGTGCAGGTTTAAAGCAACCAAGGAATGGCAAGTACAAAGGTGAACAGATGAAAATGCATGCCGCTCGTTTTAGATATATGAATTCTGAACGGTTGTTATTACTGAGTATTTTTTTTTTCACCTGATAGAGCTGGTATGGACGACTCTGCAAGTGCTTACTATGAGTAGCAGGTAACTCCATATATGTAGAATGCGGTCATTTGCTGAAATCTTCGGAGAGGTGATTTAAATTGCTTCCCTATTCAATTATTAGAATTAATGTTCATAACCTTTGTGGACCTAATAGTTGCACACAATTGAATACGGTACCACTGGCTGTGTAAAAGAAAAATTCCAGAGGAGCATATTATACCCAGTATTCTTGGATGCTACCTTTAGGGAAAAGGCCTACAACAAATCGAAAAGCTGGCTACGCCCCTGCTTAAAGTATGAAGATCTACATAATATCTCAATTCATCAATGATGCCTACATTTTTCACTAGCTTGTTGTTTATGTGTTGAATCTGGGATCCCCAGTGTACATTTTGATCAATATATAAACCTAGATATTATATTTTACTTTTTCGTTTAAAACCCTTTAAGACCTGAATTTATTTTTTGCACATTTTAAGATCTAAGGCTGGTATTGTTAAATGCACTGAATCTTCCTTGAAATTTAAGGTATCAACATAAACTTTGGATATCTGGTAGACAAGACTTTAGGCTATCTGCCAAGCCACTTTGTATTGATAAGTAACTAATAAATAACAATTAACAGATTGTTAAATATTAAGTTCATGTCACACAACAAGTTCACCTCAATTGTTTTCAGTGTACTGACCTTCCAATTTGGTCATGAAAATAACTGCTGGAGTCTAAATCTAAAGCAAATTTACTGAGGATTATTTTCATACCACATTTGCCTACCTTTGATACTATCAAAGTTATATTCTGTCCACAAAATACAGCATGGTTGGGTGTTATATTACACCTTCGTAGGCCCAACCGATGCCCAACCTTATTAATTGAAAGTGAGAACTTCTCGATCGCTTTCTTCCAGGAGCTAAACATAAACATCCAAACAAATGTTTTGTGGCCGTCGAGGATGAAAAAAATCTTAATCACTGTTGAATCATCAGTGTGTATATCCCGAAGACTGAGTTTTTCCTCTTCTTCTTCTCCCTGGTTTGAAAAAATTTCATTACTCCATCCTTGCTATCTTCATCGGTGTTCATATCAAAGCCTTAATCGATATCCGAAACACACCACGATCGGGTATCTCGAAGTTTCCATCCAAAATAATCAAAAAATATTTCAAATTATAACAAGTCCTATGCTCAGACATGTTGCAGAACTAAAATTAAGCTTACTCTTGCTCTAACAAATCGAAAATGTCGCAGAAACTGGTTCAAAACAACTCAAAATGGCGAACAAAACAATCCACTAGGCGTTGCAAACAAGGGGGGTCTGGAAACTAAGTTTTAGGAAACTGCTGGTCAAATGACTGTGGGGCATATCCTACGGAGCCCAGTTAGTGCCACCTAATTTTCCTCATCAAGTTTCTTTTTCACGACGTCAGTTTTCTCTGGTACGACTTTTTTTTTCGGCACGACTTTATTTTTTCGGCACGACTTTTTTTTTGGCACGACTTTTTTTTTTCGGCACGACTTTTTTATTTTGGCACGACTTTTTTTTTTTTGGCACGACTTTTTTTTTCGGCACGACTTTTGCTTTTTGGCACGATTATATTGTTTCGGTACGACTTTTTTTTTTCGGCACGACCTTTTTTTTTCGGCACGACTTTTTCTTTTTGGCACGACTCCTTTTTTTCGGCACGACTTTTTGTTTTCGGTACCATTTTTTTTTCCGTCACGACCAGGGGTAGGTACTTCATATATGATTATTATTATGTACTTAAACATACCTATTATATCTTACCATATATTATTATTATACTATAATATACCTAGAAATATCACCATACACCCCTATACATCGCCATACACCCCTATATATTAACCTCTATAATACACCCCTATATTAACCTCTATACACCACCATACATCTCTATACATCACCATACACCCCTATACATCACCATACATTCCTACACATCACCATACACCTCTATATATCACCATACACCCCTATACATCACCATAAACCCCTATGCATCACCATACAACCCTATACATCACCATACAATCCTATATAATTCTGCTTTTTATGTGTGTCATTGTCCCATTTTATTTCTAAATGCCTTACGTTCAGCAAAGCACATTTAGCATTAATTCTTGTCAAAGCTCGCCACTAGTGGTGCGCCTGCATAGCATGGTCACCCCCGTGGTGGTACAGCTGTCTGTAAAAAGTCCTT
This sequence comes from Porites lutea, assembly GCF_958299795.1. Classification (NCBI taxonomy): domain Eukaryota; kingdom Metazoa; phylum Cnidaria; class Anthozoa; order Scleractinia; family Poritidae; genus Porites; species Porites lutea. Next base: position 9,533,727 of record NC_133207.1, on the reverse strand, counting down.
TAATTGCTTAAATTCCAAACTGATAGTGGCTTAAAAAGCTCAATCGAATCAAATTCAAATTATTCTGCGACGTCAATCAAACCGTTACCGTAGGATCCACTGTGGTTGTCAGCAAATGTAAATGTCAGCGGGAACGAACCAGTTCGTTTTCACCCTTCCGTATCTGTGTTTCCTCTGGATTTGGAAGCTCTATAGGAACAATTTCACCTTTTAAATGTAAAGTTGCCACGTTTCAGTATAAAGAAGTTAAATTACTTGGAACTAAGGTAACTTACGGTGCTTTTCAAAAACAAAGCAACAAGCCTTGAAACACAGAAACACACAAAACGGATCGAAATCCAGCAATCACAAATCACAAACCAAGGCCTTTCGTTTCCTAAAAGGTTCGCTAAAATGCAAAGGCAAGAAAGCGAAGAAAGCGCCGCTTCTTCAATTCAGATTGTGATTGACGTCGCAGAAAAAACACAAAATCCAAAGACGTTTTTGGCATCGCAGGTCGGGTATTATCCAAAAAACAGCTGTAAAAGCATCGATAATTTAAATGCCACATGGATTCTGAAGCCTCATGATCTTATTTTGAATTAATGTTATGAATGAGAAAACACCAAAGAATAGGCATAGATATTGTTATTCAAAACCCATTTGTTTATCCTTCCAAGAACTTCGCGTATAGAGGTGTATGGTGTTGTATAGGGGTGTATGGTGATGTATAGGGGTATATGGGGATGTATAGGGATGAATGGTGATGTATAGAGGTGTATTGATATGTATAGGGGTGTATGGTGATGTATAGAGATGTATGGTGGTGTATAGAGGTATATGGTGATGTATAGAGGTTAATATATAGGGGTGTATGGCGATGTATAGGGGGGTGTATGGTGATACTTCTAGGTATACTATAGTATAATAATATTATATGATAAGATATAATAGGTATGTTTAGGTACATAATAATAATAATCATATATGAAGTACCTATCCCTGGTCGTACCGAAAAAAAATGGTGCCGAAAACAAAAAGTCGTGCCGAAAAAAAAGTCGTGCCAAAAAAAAAAGTCGTGCCAAAAAGAAAAAGTCGTGCCGAAAAAACAGTCGTGCCGAAAAAAAAAAGTCGTGCCAAAAAAAAAGGTCGTGCCGAAAAAAAAAAGTCGTGCCAGGAAAAAGTGACGTCGTGAAAAAGAAACTTGATGAGAAAAATTAAATGGCACTAACTAGGCTCCGTACATATCAGATCGTACAATTTGTACGATTCGTATATGTATACTTTCGTTTAATCTCTTGAAGATAAGATTACCATATAGTTTGTCTTAGCAAGATTTATAGATAGCTTGTTGGTGGTCCAGTACTTAAAAACTAATTTCAATTCCTCATTCAGGACTGTTTCAAGATGTTGTAACTTATCAATTGTGTAAAACATATTTGTGTCTGCTCAGAAAAAATTCTAAATGATAGTTTCATAAGCAGTAGTTTGGCACTGAAGTCATTAATATAAAGTATAAGTAAGAGTGGACCCAGCGTTTCATAGCTCGATTTAGTATTGTTAATGGTAACAAACTGGGTGCGATCATGTAAGTATTTTTTAAACCCCTTAAGCGGAGTTCCACATACTCCATAGTGGTAAAGTTTTGACAACAGAATGCCATAGTTCACAGCATCGAACGCTTCTGAAAGTTAAAAAAGAGACCACAGAAGAGACCCTCTGGTAGCAATTAGATCCTATTGCATTGCCGAGTAATAGAGAGGGAACAAGGCAGTATGAGTAAGTGTGATATACAGAGATGAAAAAGAAAAAATGATATACAGAGATGAAAATGCTTCCCTTCCCCATAATACTTGAACAAATAAACATAAACGACACTAACACCAGAGGGCTGTGATTACTGAACTCGTTTAGTGGTCTTTGAACTATTGTGTCTTCTCTGAAATACACTTACTAAAAAAGAAAATTGAAGCAAATGGATATGGATACTTGGAAAAGGTCATTCAAATACCATGTCAGTAATCTGATGTTAAACTGAGTCCAGTGCTTAGATTGATTGACCTACCCTGGCCTAGTTCCTAAGTGAAGACGGAAAAGAAACTAAAGTAAGTGATGCCAAATGATGCCAATTTATAGACTGCGTAAAATAAATACCAGATGAAAATGAAAGAAATCGTATCATTTCTGTTTCGCATACAAAATGAGATTTTAAGGTGTTACGATTTGAAATTTCAAATTGGCTGTAATAAAGCGGTAATTGAACTTCGTGTAGTGCAATTTTGTTCTGAAATCATGCTTGTGATTTCAAATCGAACTCTCGATGCACACCCGTCCGATTTTAAAATCACGCGTATGATTTCAGACCAAATTCACTCCACTTACACGTTTACTTTAATCGCTGGTTTTCACTGTCACGCCATCAAAAACAAAAATAAAACAATTAATTCCAGAATCTGAGAGATGAGGGGAGGTTAATGTGGAAAGACCCTCGCCGAAATTTAGGGTCAGTGTGATTTCTCATTTGCGAAACATTCCTTGACCAATAAATTGTTTACCCAAATTAATAGCGCTTTCTATGGAGACGCCATGTTGGTGCTAATCCGGATGGGAACCAACATGGCGGCCAGAAACCAACAGAAACATCTGTCACTGAGTTCTGCGATTGAAGAGTGAATTCCTCTCTCAAGGACTTCATAAACATGAAAGTAGCACCTTTCCTAATAAAATGACTGTTGACGTAGAAAATTCCCCCAAAATAAGTCATTTTTTTAAACTACCTGACGGGTCTGTCTGCCACCTTCTAGATGCTGCGTCACGCATTTAAAAGCCTATTCGACGGGAAAATTTGTGTAAATGTCATTTTTGAACTGCTCTAATACTTTATAAAAGTAAAAACTTAAAAGGATCGATAATTTTTTCAGTTTTGAATTTTGATGACGTAGAGTACAAATCTGCAATTAACATTATTTATTAAACCTGTTGCTTTTTCTGGTTTAGTGGCCACCCATGGTGAAGGGTTCGGAGGGGGCCCGACTCTCTAAATATATCTATTAGACAACTGCTTTGAAACTGAAATAATTACCACCGAACATGCTTGCATTTTTAAACGTTATAGCCTTAAAACTACACTTAAGTCGAACGTTTTAATAAAGGCACTTGTTGAAATTGACGAAATATACACGGCGGCCGGTTGGGGGTCGCTCCTCTCCTACAGAAAAGCAACTTCTGCGAACCGAAAAGGGCAAAAATTTCCGTAATGTAACACCTTTTTTTGGCGTGGACTAATACTATAAAAAAAGCTATATCATAATCAACGTGATGTTGATAGGTCGTCAAGCAATGATCAATTGTTTCGCTTTCGAACGTTGACGTCATACTGCGCTATGCTATGCTATGCTATGCTATGCTTTGCTATATTTATCCCAACTTCAAGCATAGGCCATGCCCCCATAACTATGCTTCCAAAACACTCGCTCTCCAGCCATTCTGGCAGACGTATAAGCAACTCTGTGACAACAATTTGGTTTCTATTTCTTATAATTTATAGTTTTTAATGTTTTTTTTATGATTTGTTTCGTTTTCGAACGCTGGTGTCATACCATATATTTTCTTACTTGAAGCAATGCTAGGCAACACCCCACATCTGAGCTCCCATGAACTAGCTTACATAACTCCAGTGGACACATCAAGATTCCTGTGAGTAAAGATTTGTTTTCTTTTCCTTATCATTTATTAATATTTAAGCATAAATCACTCTGTAGCTATGCTATGTGGTTAACCTTTGTACTGCGTAAGTGGTCGACAAAAAGCAAGAAACAACTGTGAATTCTCAAGAACTCGAACGCGTAGATAGTGTTAAATTGCTAGGAGTTACCATAACCAACACGCTCCAATGGAATTGTCACGTCTTAGATGTAATCCAAAAGGCCAACAAGAGAATACACTTTCATATATTACTTAAGCGTGCAAATGTTCCAGCACACGATATCATTTGTTTCTATCTTACTTGTATAAGGCCAGTTCTAGAATATTGTGCCCCCCCCGTACCATCACGCACTGCCTGACTACCTAAGTAAGGATATTGAACGCATTCAAAAACGTGCATTATCAATTATTTCGCCAGGCCTTTCTTACGATGACAGCCTGTCAATGTTCAACATGGCATCTTTAGAGGACAGACGCATAGATCAATGTGAAAAAACTGTTTGATTCTATTGTATCTAATCCAGATCATAAGTTGCATCAACAGGAGGGCATTTTGCATGCGCATGCGTGAATCCGCTGAACGACAATAGCGTGGGCGCATCAAATCTGATGGCGGGAAATCGAAAACTCGCGCGTAAAATTACAGTCCTTTTAAAAGCCATTTCGTTGGTGCTTTGAATACTGTACTTTCCTACAAAAAATATTCGCCATGACAAAAATCGGACGTTTTCTACGCGGGTTTTCACTTGTAGATTTTTCAGCAGTAGGTTTTCTTGGCCTTTTAAAGACTTTCAAGACTCAACGCCAAAAAGTCATGTTCCTGTATAAGTCTGATTTTCACTGGCAAAGCAATGCATTTCTATGGTTTGATTTCCAAGCTCGTGGTTTTACTTACCAGGGAGGAAATGCATCGTAGCAATGTTCAGCTGCTTTAAGACAAAGAGCGAAACAAAAAATTACCACGCGAGGATTATTTATTAGCGCGATGTCTCATGTTAAACTGATCGCGGAGACACGCGTTTATATTTGCCACAAAAACATGAAATCTATGGGTTTTTTACAGTTTTTCGAAAGTTTTCCCGGAAAAATTTATAAAAAATATTCTATAGGAAGTGAAGAATGAATTGAGTTTGAGACAGCAACAATTACAAGTGCTTATATAGTACATAATCATTTTAGCATTTCATAAGCTCAGTTGCAGACAAAACGAATGCACATACTCCGAAAAAACGAACAGTACTTTTATTTTTCTTTCACTCTAAAAGATACAGAGATTTTCCTAAGCTACTATTTTGAAGCGACTCTTGAGTAACAGCTCCTGCGTTCCACAATCGATTTCTTGTTATTAATTTAAATTTGATGACAGTAGTGATCCATTCAAAACAAAGAATGGCCATCACTCCATAAATCTGACGATGTTGTTCACCTTCGAAGCCTGTTTAAACATAAGACAGGAAGTTTGTTAAAGGGGTGCAAATAATGCTGTTTTCTCAAAAAATAAATACTTCTGCTAAAGGACCCAAATGAGCTGGTATGCGACAACAAAAATGACAGAAATGGATGGATAAATTTGTCTGTTATTAATGTTTCTGTTGAGAGCTTTTTACTGTATCCAGATGAGCCCCTTATGTAAGTTGTACATCATGGAAGAATTATCAAGCAGAAACTGATGCATTAAACAAGAATGTGCTTCAATACAGAGGAGTGGTCTCAGTCAACATCCTTCGTGAATGAAATGTCTCACAAATTAGCATATCAACAAATGTAGTATCCACAAAATGGTATCATTTAGGAATAAATGCGATTTTTTTGCAGCAGAAGCCAGGATTTATTTAAAAGAACTATTGATAACGTTTCATTTCGTGCTATTTTGGGGTTGGGGAGTTGGGCTAGATTTTCTGTAAAACGCCAAAATGTTATATTTATTTGCATAATGAAATGTAAACAAACAGTGTATCATCAAAATAAGGTGGAAAAAATCAGAATTCAAACCGATTGCTCTAATTTTTTTTCCTTTGTATACCTAAATGATAGAATATTCGTATTTTCAAAACACAATCTTACTGGCATCATTATATTGATTTAAATTTATAGTTGAAGTGCGTGTATTTTATTTCTCAACGAAGACGTACTGGAGAAGAAAGCTAAAATTACTGCAGAAGGCGATTTTTCACAGCCTTCATCAAAGCGCCATTCATCAGCGGAAGTGTTCTCAGTTTCACTAATCATTAACTTAATCTGGGGAGAAAGGCAAGATTTCTAGATAAACAAGCCAGAGAAAGGGTGAAAAACAGTTTCACGGCAGAATGGACACTTAATTAACCACTGTATTCCTGAAACGATTAAGTTCGATTTTGGAGTTATACTATAGAGAAGAATTAAGAATCTATAGGATAATTGTTTAACGAAAAACTATCATACTGAACTTTTCCTCCTGATCAAAAAATGTGCGCGAAATGTTAGGTGATAAGAACATTCAGCCGCCATCTTGTCTTCGATGTACTGTTTTACGGAAGGAAAGACTGTCCTCTCAAGGGCGACAGCGAAGGTACAATAAACTCACTTTCATCGTAGAAATACCTCGATACCTTGAAGAACATGTTTGTGGAACGTAGCACCCAGTTGTTATATAATCTCAAAAATCATGATAACTGCATTCAGTTTGCACAGAATTATGGTGAATGTCCTCCTGATTATGATCAATATTTTATTTCACAGAAACTGAAACATCGAGTAAAAACGCCAAGCAGGCACAATATCGCGTCAATCCCTTCTTTCAAGAGTTTAGTTTCCTTCAGGTTTGTTTACAATTTTAAATTTTTTGCATCCTAAAGCATTCAAAAATCAAACTTACAAAGGAGACTTAGGCTTCAGTAGAGTTTTACCCTAACGTGCGGTCACAATTCGACTCTGGCCAGGGCAACAACAACAACAACTTTATTTGTACCCATAAGTATACAAATAATGATGAACAAAATAATTAAACAAAAATGTAGAGGAGTACAGGTTGCCACAAATAACCATAGGGACTAAAGAAAAATGGCAGCCATACTTAGGTGATTTATCTATAATTATTTGGGTCGATCAGATACCACATACACACCAACACAGAACACCCACGCGCGCATGCCCATTCAACACCAAAACAAAGAAAATTAAGAAAGCCAGGGTGTCAAAGTAACAAAAAAAACAAACAAACAAAAAGCCAGAAGAATTATGGGGTAAAAATACTTCACAATTTTTAGTTGTTTTCAAGAAGAATTAGCTTAGGTGTTTTCTTAAAGCGTTAGAGAGAAAGAAGCTTTATGTCATCACTTATATCATTTCAGGCCCCAAGGCAAAAACATAGATAAACTTGTACAATAGCACTAAAATGGCTGGCAGCGATTAGATCTTATTGCAATGCCAATTAATAGAGAGGGAACTAAGCGATATGAAAAACTGTAATAAAACAATATCTAAATGATATACAGAGAGGAAAATGCGACCACTGCATCACGGGCCTTAACACCCCTCCGCCCCCCCAATCCCCCCCCCCCCCCCCTCTTCCCTCTAATAGTTACCTACAACTGTAAACAACTGTGGTGCTGTTGGTTTTTTTTTTTTTTTAACTATTTCTGTGAGTATTGAACTGCTGTGTGGTCATTGAAATGATGTGTGTTCACTGATCCGCTGTGATTTTTTCCCTCCCCCATAATACTTGAACGAATAAACATAGACAACACTAACACCAGAAGGCTGTGATTACTGAACTCGTTTTGTGGTCTTTGAACTATTGTGTCTTCTCTGAACTAAACTTACTAAACAAAATTGAAGCAGATGGATAGGGATACTTATAAAAAAGGTCATTCCAATACTATCACGGTCAGTAATCTGATGTCAAACTGAGTCCAGTGCTTAGATTGACTGGCCTGGCTTAGTTCTTAGGTGAAGACGTAAAAGAAACTAAAATAAGTCAAATGACGCCAGTCTACAGAGTACGTAAACTTAATACTAGTTGAAAATGAAAGAAATCGCATCATTTCTGTTTCGCACAGAAAATGAGATTTTAAGGCGTTACGATTGTACTTTCAACTAACCACCTACTGGATTAATGAAACATTGACACTCACTGAGTTTTGAGATTTAAAAATGGCTGTAATAAAGTGGTAATGGAACTTCGTGTCGTGCGATTCTGGTCTGAAATCATGCTTGTGATTTCAAGTCGGACTCCCGATGCGCACTCGTCCGATTTTAAAACCACGCGTTTGATTGCAGACCAAATTCACTCCACTTACACGTTTACTTTAATTGCAGGTTTTCACTGTCAAGCCATCAAAAGTAAAAATAGAATGGTAAATTCCGGAATCTGAGAAATGAAAGGAGGATAATACAGAAAGACCCTCGCCGAGATTTAGGTCAGTGTGATTTTTCATATGCGAAACATTTCAATAAATTGTTTATCCACATTAATAGAGCTTTCTATGGAGACGCCATTATGGTACCAATCCGGATGGGCACCAACATGGCGGCCGTAAACCGACAGAAACATCTGTCGCTGAGTTTTGCTATGAAAGCCTGAATTCATCTCTCAACGGAATTTATAAACATTAAAGTAGTACCTTTCCTAATAAAATGACTGTTGAAATAGCAAAATCCCCCAAAATAAGTTACTTTTTGAACCTACATGACAGCTCTGTTGGCTGCCATGTGAATGCTGCGTCACGCAAAAGCGTAGAAATTCAAGAGTACTGGACATCACAAAAGGAAGAGCTTTTTGAAGTAAAAACTGGTGTAAATTTCATTTTTTAACTGTTCTAATACTTCATAGTTTTGTATTTTGATGACGTAATGTACAAACCAGCAATTACCATTATTTATTAAACCTGTTGCTTTTCCTAGTTTAGTGGCCGATGAGCAACCCACGGAGAAGGGATCGGAGGAGTCCCGACCCCCTAGATATATCCATTAGAAAACTGCTTTGAAACTGAAATAATTACCACCGAACATGCTTGCATTTTAAACGTTGTTGCTTTAAAACTATACTTGTGTCGCACGTTTCAATAAAGGCGCTTGTCGAAATTGACGAAATATGCATGGCCGGTGGGGAGTCGCTCCTCTTCTCCAGAAAAACAACTTCTGCGAACCGAAAATGGACAATTTCCGTAACCTAACCCCTTTTGTTTTGTTGTGGACGAATAAAATAAGCTTTATCATAATCGACGTGATGTTGATAGGCCGTCAAACAATGATCAATTGTTTCGTTTTCGAACGTTGACGTCATGCTGCGCTATGCTATACTATGCTTTGCTACATTTATCCCTACTTCAAGCATAGGCCATGTTCTCATAACTATGCTTCCAAAACACTCGCTCTCCGGCCATTCTGGCAGACGTATAAGCAACTCTGTGACAACAATTTGGTTTATATTCCTTATAGTTTATAGTTTTTTAAACCTTCCCATAATCGGAAATAAGTCACATTAATTTTAGTGTGATGATATGTTTCATTTTCGAACGCTGATGTCATACCAAATATTTTCTTACTTGAAGCAATGCCAGGCAACACCTCACAACTGAGCTCCCATGAACTAGCTTACATAACTCCAGTGGACACATCAAGATTCCTGTGAGTACAGATTTGTTTTCTTTTCCTTATCATTTATAAATATATAAGCATAACTTACTCTGTAGCTATGCTATGTGGTTAACCTTTGTAATGCGTAAGTGGTCGACAAAAAGCAAAAAACAACTCGCTCAAGATTAAATGGATGAAGGGTACAACAATGGTTGTTGTAATTGTTCTATATAGTTTTAAACTGCTTCATTTAAATTGCATAATTTCTACAAAAATTCCAGTTGTTATATAATCTCGAAAATCATGATAACTGCATCCAGTTTGCACAAAATTATGGTGAATGTCCTCCTGATTATTATCAATCTTTTATTTCACAGAAACTGAAATATCGAGTAAAAACGCCAAGCAGGCACAATATCGCCTCAATCGCCCCCTTCAAGTGTTTAGTTTCCTTCAGGTTTGTTCACAATTTTAAATTTTTTGCATCCTAAAGCATTTAACCCTCGGACGTACACGCAAATTCATACCTCCACCGTGGTACAAAGGGGAGGGGGGAGGGGTGAATGGAACCCCTCCCCGGAGTTTTTGATATGTTGCAGTATTTTGAAACGATTTTACCTTTAGTGGAAAGCCTTTAATCTTCTTACAAGATGAGGTATATTTTATGGGTGGTGGCGCTGCTGAAGGCCTGTGACGTCACCGACAGTGATCGCCAGCTTTGCCGCCATCTTGGATTTTACCAAGAATTAGAAATCAGTTTAAGACAGCGAGAAATGGTAATTTGTTGTGCTTTACATGAACAATAACACATAAATAAGCACTTTGCATGATTTTAGCTACAATACTTACTTTTATTGCTGAAAGTTGAAGAAAGATGTATTTCCACCCAAAATTGGCTTGACCACCTGCTACTTATGACGCCATATCTCGTAACCATAGCAACTGACCATCACTAATCTTGTCTCAAAATCTGCGCAAGGGATGAGCGAACAGCTACTGACTGAAAATGTCAGGTGCTGATGTTTTATCCTCTAGAAAAAAAAACTCAGAAAAACCTTATGCCACCCCCCCCCCTTTACTTCCAAGGGTTAAAATTCAACCTCAATGAGGAGTTACTTAGGCTTTAGTAGAGTTTCACCCTTACGTGCTGTCACAACTCAACTCTCCCAGGGACAACAACAACAACAACAATAACAACAACGACAACTTTATTTGTACCCAAAAGTATACAATAATGATTAACAAAAATATAGCGGGGTACAGGTTGCCCCACACGCGCGCGCATGCGCACTCAACACCAAAACAAAGAAATAAAGAAAGTTAAGGGTGTCAGGCCAGAAGAATTATGGTGTTAAAATACTTTACTATTTTTCGTAAATTTTCAAGAAGAATTAGCTTGAGGTTTTTCTTAAAGCGTTAGAGAGGGAGAAGCTTTACTTCATCACTTATATCATTCCAGACTTTAGCACACTGAAATTTTATGTTGAAGATTCCATAATTTGTTCTTGCTTAAGAAATAGCAAAATTCATTTTTCTAGATAATATGGTATTATACCCAGGGGGGGGGGGGGGGGGGCTGATTATACAGGAGACAGGAGTTTGTTGTGGACCTTAAACATAAATAATGCAAGTTGAAGGGTAATAATGTTAAACAACTTGACAACATTTACATCTTTAAATAAAGGACTTGAATGTTCATTGTAGATAGTGAAAGTAACTATTCTTGACAGAAATTATTCATAATAGGGCAAAAAACTTAAGTATAAATTTAAAAAAAAAATCAATAGGATAGGTTAGTTATAGAAAAAACACCAAAGCTGGTTACCACCAAGGTCCGGAAGGCATAAGATCCAGTTTGTTTGTGGTTTGTGACTTTTGATGAAACTTTCTGCTCAGTAGGTTCTTGATAATCAAAATCAATTTTCCTAATAAGCTCTAATGGGATCTAAAAGTTACCATGATGCTATAAGTGGCTGAGTTCTCAGTGTATAACTTATTTTTTGAGTCACCTGAAATAGCGCATAACCTCATCTTAATGAGATTCTTTTAATCATGGGATAAAGACAAAGGGTTATTATGTCATCAGCGTTACTGCATTCCTCAGCAAGTGAATTCGATTTCTCCGCAAAAGGGGGTTCATTTCATCTCTACTAAACTACTGATAATATCGCAAAGAGGAGAAGTTATCCTTTATCTTCTAACATAGGCACGTTTTTCTTGGATGGGCTATTATGAATGCTTCAGTGTAACCGAATCAACAATCTACTGTTTTAATCCTAAATTAAGACTATTTTTTGTGCGAAATTGGGTATTGCTGTACATTAATGAAAACGCAAAACGCTGCGCACGGTTGAGTCGATCCTCATACTATAGATTCACTTTTCTTTGTCTTTCCTTCGGACATGTGGTGCAAAATAAATAAATTGTTAAAGTACTATGATTATCAACTCACCAAATGTTGCTTAGAGGAAAGACTCGAAGGTTTCAAGGTTTCTTCATGGTTTCTTAAAGGGACACAGTCAGCTGATGCACATGCGCATTAGATACCATTTCTTAGCTGATTTGCATGTCACAAGACACGCGCGTGAAACAGAACGCGAGAAGAGTATACGGAATACTTAAAACAAACCTTATATAGTTAAAATAGTTACAAGCCGAAATCGTGATTATAGACCCTAAGCCACATCAGAGCACTCATTTTTCTATATACCATTGAGAATTCACCGATGGATTTGTCCAGGAAAACCAAACATCGACGAATACTTCTGAATTCGATCATCAGTAAAGGTGAGAAATGACACAGTGTGCATAAATCATTGTCGAAGGTTCAAGGTCGAGAAAGCTTGATTTTCCAAACATATGTAACCTTTTCCATCGATTTTCCAAATATATAAAACGATTATTTGCTCGCCAGTGTTATTGATTCATTTCTCTTATTATTTTGGTAAACAAAGGCGATTACACCTGCCCGACGCCTACGCGTTTCTCACCTCTTCTGTTCATGTTCCTTTGGATACGCTTTTTAACCAAATGAGATGAAATAACGTCATAGGGTGAGTTAAGGTTTGATCAAAAAGAGATCGAGGATCGAATGAAACTCTTGGCAAGATTGAAGCAGATTTCTTGATTTACCCGACGCGTACATTTGTAAGTGAAGAATGATCATCGCAGTAAATTTTCCAATTTAAGCAATTGGAAAGAAGAAGCCTGAAAAAAATCAGGGCTTCACCTCCGCGTTGCCGGTGCGTTGCTCTACCAACTGAGCTATGAAGCCACACATTGAGAGCGAGGTCAATTTATTGAGTTCATATCTCCCGTGAGTAGTGAAATGATGTGAAGTATATGAAATAATTCATATTTGAACTGCGGTTGTAGATAAAATACGTTTCATTAACTGTAATGACTCTTAAGCAGCAAGCATGTATCATGTTGTTCACTTAATTCACAACAGATATACACGCTCAGACCACTGACATATGAGCTATTTTCCCAAAATAGCTCAATAATTGTATGTGTTTGTGTAGTTGACCATTATCACATAAGAGTAGAGATTCACCAGATGGCGCAAACTCATAAAAAGGTAAATAAAATACACTCCGTAGAAATTCGACGCTTAAAGACAGACGCCTGCATACACATGAAAAGGACCTATCACCCTCCTCTGACACACCACTTAGTGCTTTTAACCTCTTAGGCTTCATTTTCACTCGGATGATTCCATCAACTGATCACACAAGGGGATATTCAATTTACCTTATCCAAAACATTGGCATCATCTTCAATACATCCTCACAAGGCGAGCTATCCTATCGTGCATCAAGCTTACACGTAGCCTTCACAACGCAGGTGTCACTGACCATTCTCTAGTGTTGAGCAAAGTGATGAAACTACGGGCAAAGAGAATCTACCACATAAAGAATGTGCGTGTGCAAACCATACCTTGACGTCGGCAATATTCGCGATGCATAGAAAGTGGAGGAGTTCATAACTACGCTTGAGAAGTCTCTCCCCAGCCTCTCTATAGGAAACGTCCAAGAAAGATTGGATTACTTCAGGGATGCAGTCCATGGAGCAGCCAAGTCTAACTTCGGCAAGAAGAAAAACAAATCTGCAGACTGGTTCGAGGCGCATACAGAGACAATAACTCCAGCAATGGAAGGAAATAGAAAAGTGTTAACTGGATAAACGACCTGCCCAAGTGAACAAAATCTGCAGGCTCTACAGGCAACACGAAGTAAAAAAAAAAAAAACAGAAAAAAAAACAGCCCCCTTAAAATTTGCTACAGTACCGAGCGCAACAGATGGAGCGCCGGGTAGAACATTACGCTGAGCTGTCTAGCAGAGAGAATATGATGTCTTTGGAAGCACTGAACTCCATAGAGTACTTACCTGTTCTGGAGGACCTGGATAGTGAACCTACTAAAGTCGAGCTGAAAGAGGTCCTGAGGCACCTGCACCTGAAAAAGCGCGCGGCCAGGGTTGTAATCCTCTGCCTGCGCTAGAGGGATAGAAGGTACCACTATGATGAGAGACGCAAACATAATCACTCTATACAAAAACAGGGGGGCCAGAAGAGACTGCAATAATAATCAAGGCATCTCACTCCTCAGCATCGCTATGAAGCTCTTTGCTCGAGTCGTTCTGAAGGGTCTCCAAGTACTTGCACAGAGATTTTATCCTGAGAGCATCGTGTGGTTTCCTTACTAAACGATCAACACTATTAGGTCTAAAACCTTGTTAGGTCCAGCAATCAATTCGTTCAGTTTGGCGGAGGCTTCGCCGCAGCGGCCACAACCATTACCTTTACTTAACCATCCTTTTGGGAGCCACTTTCTAGCTGACCCAGCTTTTTTTGTTTTGTTTTTTGACCCGTTTTTTTTGTCCTTATTCGAGCAAAGCAGAGCCATTTAAGTTTACACAATCATATCACTTCAACTATGCAACTTGCGATCCGTTGTCGACGAACTCTTCTCTTCCCGATGTCCTTCAATGAGGGCTGCCGTCTTTGCTTCGAACTATTTAAATGGGTGGTTCAAAGGATTTAATTTTTTAAACAACTTGACTTACAACTGACTTTGAGCTGAGACGGCCTTCCGAATTAGTTCTCCCAGATAATAAGGATCATTACGGTGGAATAAAGGAACATTTGATTTAAGCTCCTTCAGAATAGCTAAGGGTTACGTGTTGATACATGAAAAAATGCTACATGATCCTAGGAAAAGTGTTTCTATTTGTCGGAGAATATGCCAAGGCTGAAGAATATCTTCTTAAAGCACTTGCCATCATGGCGAAAATTGGCGACAAACTCGGAGAAGCGGTATGCTGCATACGCCTAGGAGCTGTGTTTAAATCTCTCGGAGAATATGCCAAGGCTGAAGAATATTTTCATAAAGCACTTGCCATCAACACAGAAATTGGCAACAAAGACGGAGTAGCGGCATACTACGCAAACCAAGGCACTATGTTTCAATCTGTCGGAGAATATGCCAAGGCTGAAGAATATCTTCGTAAAGCACTTAACATCTTCACAGAAATTGGCCACCAACTGGGAGAAGCGTCATGCTACGGAAACCTAGGAGCTGTGTTTGAATCTGTCGGAGAACATGCCAAAGCTGAAAAATATCTTCATAAAGCACTTACCATCAGCACAGAAATTGGCGACAAAGACGGAAAAGCGGTGTGCTACATAAATTTAGGACATCGAGCATTTGAAGTTGGCGAATGGGCGAAGGCTCAAAAGTATTTTGAGAATGCTCTTCAAATTATCAGGGGAACTGGAAACATCGATTTGCAATTTCTTACTTTCCTTTCTCTACATAAATGTTCTTTAAAAATAACGGGAAACACATCTGAAGCCTTTTCGAATCTCCGGACAAGCATACAAATTTGCGAAAAAATGCTTCTTTCCTTAGGAAGCAAAGATCGCCGCAAGATATTATTTTTTGACGAGCACGCGTCTCCCTATCGGCTGTTTTGTTCATTGAGTTGTTTCTGTGGGAAACCTTATGAAGCTTTACACATTGCTGAACTGGGACGGGCCAGAGCTCTAGCAGAACTTATGTCAAATCGGTACTCGATTAAACAAGAAGTATCCATTAACATACAATCGTTTGTTGACGTCGAGGAAGTAATTACGAAAAATGGCAACAGCACCTGCCTATACATCTCCTATGACTACAATAACAATATATTTTTGTGGGTTTTGACACAAGGAAAACCGGTAGCTTTCCGAAAAACGAAACTTTGTGAAAGCTATGTCTCTGTGGATGACCTGTTTGGAAACGAAACGTTATTAAGAAATTTTCACGTTTTACCTCAAGAGCAATGCGAAGACCGATCACTCTTCTCTTCATACGCCAACCAACTTACAAACCAATCAAATCTCTCATCCTCGCGTCTTTCGTTAGATGAGGATAAAGTAATCACGGACTCTGAACTGCCAACACTTTGTCAGGTTTACAATATGTTGATTGCTCCCGTACGTGATTTGCTAGAAGGATCTGAAATCATTGTTGTTCCTGATCGCTGCTTCTTCCAAGTTCCCTTTGCAGCATTACATGATGAAAGTAACCGCTATTTATCAGATTCTTTCAGGATACGCATTGTCCCTTCTTTGAGGACTCTCAAGCTCATTCTGGACAGTCCAGCGCACTCTCACAGCGAAAAAGGTGCGTTAATTGTGGGTGCGCCAAGTGTGACGGAAGTGTATTTCGAGGGAAAGTTAAGGTATCTCTGTCCATTGCCTGGCGCAAAAGCAGAAGCAGAGATGATTGCAATACTACTACCTAAATCTCACCTTTTAATAGGAGAGCGAGCAACAAAGCAGGCAGTTCTTCGGAGAATACAGTCAGTGAGTCTCCTGCATTTCGCTGCTCATGGTGATGCCGAAAGAGGAGAAATTGCTCTTACCCCCGCCGACTCCACAATGGGGACTCCACATGAAGCAGACTACTTACTGACCATGACCGACATTTCGCAAGTCAGACTGTCAGCCAAACTGGTAGTCCTTAGCTGTTGCCATACCGCACGTGGACAGATCAAAACAGAAGGCGTTGTTGGAATCGCTCGAGCATTCTTAGGATCAGGTGCACGTTCAGTGTTGGTGGCATTGTGGGCCTTATTAGACAGAGCAACAGAGCAGTTCATGAGAATATTCTACGAAAACCTTGTCGAAGGAGAAAGTGCAAGTGAATGTCTTCACCGGGCCATGAAGTGGATGCGAAATAACGGTTTCTCTGAAGTGAGGCAGTGGGCACCTTTCATGCTGATTGGGGATGACGTATCATTTCACTTTGATGAAGAAAAGGTCAGGTCTTCTTGTATTGCAGTTTTATCAACTGGGAACTTTTGGTACTTTTAAGTACCAAATAAATAGTAGTATTTACCCTTAAAAGCCACATTATTAACTACACCTGAAGTCAGCTTTTCCTATGACTGAAGTAGAATATCCATCAACCGCCTTTTTAACATCGAAGATACTAAACACCATAATGATTTGACCACACCTCTGTACTTATCAGTCTAAATTACAACCCATGCATATGTGGGGCTTTGCATTTAAAAAAAAAAACCACTAAAACCCCGTATACCCGTATTGTGGACTGTGTATGGAGTCTTGACCGTAACTAGAGGGCTTTTCGCGGACACTGACTGAAGTACAGTGGTAAACTGGTTCTAAACGTGGACCAAAGAGGGAAGACCAAGATTCCAAAGGTCATCGAGGCAAGAAGTTTCAAACCTATTTTAGCTGCGCACCCTGCTTTTCATTTATAACGCGAATAACTGGAAAGTTTTAGCGGTGAGATAAAGTTAAATAAGAAAACCTCTTCCGTCACGATAAAGCCGGAGGAACCCCCTTCCATGTAAAATGAACCTAAATGCCACTTACCCCAGCTGGAGTCTTTTGTAATGAATATATGTGTTTTACCAATTTTTATGTTTCTTATACATTACTGTTGCAGGTATTACACTGACGAAACACCATGGAATAACGAAACAGCCCTTCCGCAGAATCAATGAGGTAGTCCCTGGCGGAAAATGTAAAGGGTCAATCTCGGTAGCATACGAACATAACCCAGACTAGAAGAATTAAAAGAGAACTGATTTGCTTGGCCCAGCTGTTCATCTTTGCCGGCTTAATTATTTTTCCCGCCGATTATAATTTTTGTGTGTGTGTAGGTACATTAAGTACTCTAATCTCTAAAATGTCTGGCAAAAGTACCAATCACCAGCCTTGTAACAGTGTACATCGGTAGCTCTGACAATGATACAACTGTAATTGCGACACGAATAACATCAGAATTAGATAATTTGCTATCTATTTAGGTAACTTACTTAACTTACTTCCTTAATTGGCCCCTAAGGCTTCAAGTAAAAAATAATTTTCACGTAAACGAGATTCTTAATCGCAAATTGAAGTTTAGTAGAATTGTATATATTTTAGAGCCAATCTTTCTCTGAACATAGAAGTAGTAGTTTTGCAACCTTGCATTATGAAATAAGGTTTGACGACTCAATTAAGTCAACTAAAAGCCTAGCGAAACCAACTTGTCCAGACTCCAAACTAGCCATCACAGTAGTAAACTAAAGGTTATTTTATTGTATAATGTTCATGCCTGAGAATAGGTTACTGTGTTAGTATAGAAGAGTAGTACTTGTTTACGTATCCAACTAAAATGCCCAGATTTGGTGGTCCAGTTTTCAGTAGTACTTCAAGTAGCAAAACTAAAAAAATTAGTAGTTTGAAAAACATGACGCGTATCCGAGAAGGTCGCACATGGAAGTTTCATTGTAATCTGTATATAAAATGCCAAGATTCGGAGGTCCAGTTTTCAGTAGTACTTCGAGTAGCAAAACTAATTTTAGTAGTTTGAACAACATGTCACGTATCTGAGAAGGTCGCACATGGAAGTTTCATTGTAATCTGTATATAAAATGCCAAGATTTGGTGGTCCAGTTTTCAGTAGTACTTCGAGTAGCAAAACTAAGTTTAGTAGTTTGAACAACATGTCGCGTATCCGAGAAGGTCGCACATGGAAGTTTCATTGTAATCTGTATATAAAATGCCAAGATTTGGTGGTCCAGTTTTCAGTAAGTACTTCGAGTAGCAAAACTAAGTTTAGTAGTTTGAACAACATGTCGCGTATCCGAGAAGGTCGCACATGGAAGTTTCATTGTAATCTGTATATAAAATGCCAAGATTTGGTGGTCCAGTTTTCAGTAGTACTTCAAGTAGCAAAAGTAAGTTTGTAGTTTGAACAACATGTCGCGTATCCTAGAAGGTCGCACATGGAAGTTTCATTGTAATCTGTATACAAAATGCCAAGATTTGGTGGTCCAGTTTTCAGTAGTACTTCAAGTAGCAAAACTAAGTTTGTAGTTTGAACAACATGTCGCGTATCCGAGAAGGTCGCACATGGAAGTTTCATTGTAATCTGTATATAAAATGCCAAGATTTGGTGGTCCAGTTTTCAGTAGTACTTCGAGTAGCAAAACTAAGTTTAGTAGTTTGAACAACATGTCGCGTATCCGAGAAGGTCGCACATGGAAGTTTCATTGTAATCTGTATATAAAATGCCAAGATTTGGTGGTCCAGTTTTCAGTAGTACTTCAAGTAGGAAAACTAAGTTTAGTAGTTTGAACAACATGTCGCGTATCCGAGAAGGTCGCACATTGAGGTTTCATTGTAATCTGTATATAATTATGTAATCTCACCCGATTTTTAAAAATAAACTAGCAAGTTCAACGCCGATACTTTATTGAGCCTTTCGTTGTTAAGACCTCTAGTAATTGTAATTGTAATTGTAATTGTAAATATCTTATTATCTACTCCCCTCAGGGCTATTCAGGGATAATTTACAACAGTGGTTGGGGGACTTTGCCAGACTGCTTAAGGTGCAGTTTACAAGTAATGAAGGAATAAGTAATGATGCCCCCATACATGAGTGTGAAAGTGAGATAGACCACTATACCGGGCACTACGTGCCCTACTCTTTACGAAGAGTGTGTGGGTTCTTTAACATCCAACAGATTTATTACACGTGCAAGGGCTTCTGAGACGGGGCCTACGGTTTATCGTCCTTATCCGATAAGACTAGAAAGTCAAACCGTCGTTTGCAGATGTTATTACAAAGGCAGCACTTTCTCCCCAGTTATTTAAAGACCCTGAGCGTTGGTCCGGCCGGGGTTTGAGCCTCCGGCCTCCCGCTTAGCAGACCGGCGCTTATCCCATTGGGCTAACCCGGGCGGCGGTTATTGTTTATCCTTAATTATCTATTTGCTCTTTAACAAAAACTATTTCCTATAATATCCGAGCGATTAGGGATCAGATTCACGTCACACGGCAACGTCAATTTTCACGTGACCATGCAAGGTATCAGTCTAAATTATAAACCAGAGGTTCCTTCGGCAAGTACTCAGACCAGACCGGCGCTTATCCCATTGGGCTAACCCGGGCGGCGGTTATTGTTTATCCTTAATTATCTATTTGCTCTTTAACAAAAACTATTTCCTATAATATCCGAGCGATTAGGGATCAGATTCACGTCACACGGCAACGTCAATTTTCACGTGACCATGCAAGGTATCAGTCTAAATTATAAACCAGAGGTTCCTTCGGCAAGTACTCAGACCAGACCGGCGCTTATCCCATTGGGCTAACCCGGGCGGCGGTTATTGTTTATCCTTAATTATCTATTTGCTCTTTAACAAAAACTATTTCCTATAATATCCGAGCGATTAGGGATCAGATTCACGTCACACGGCAACGTCAATTTTCACGTGACCATGCAAGGTATCAGTCTAAATTATAAACCAGAGGTTCCTTCGGCAAGTGCCAACGAGGCGAATTCGTTTATCTTTTGTGGAATGTGCCTATCCAGATCTTCGCATAGGTTAACAATGGATTTCGCTTAAGAAAAGGATGGCCCTCATCTTTAGAACAAAAGCTACATTCTAGGCTTTCACTTCTATTAAAAAATATCAACATGGCTTGAAGCTTTGTTGAAGTAAGTTGGCACTTATATTTTATGGAAATTCAAAACCATAAACGTTAGAAAGTAAAATATAGTTCAATTGAGGCCTTCGACTGCTAAAATTAAAGATTAAAATTAAATTCCGAGCTTTCGCCGATCAACGGCATAATCTGAGAAAAAGATTTATATTCCGCATGGCAATATGCATATGCAAAAATTGGTGTAAGCAAAATTTGTGAAAAGCGCAAGAATGGGGCGGAATGTGTCCGGAGTTATAAAAATGTAAACTTGAATAAAATACAAAGATCTAAATGAATGTGTCGCACAGGACAAAGAGTCTCTCGAAAGGAAAAATGATTTATACGAATGGTCTTTAAAACAAAAGGTCCGCAAATTCGTTGCATTCCTTATGGTAGTTCAGGGCTGTCTTCAATGTAAATCGAGCGGCAAAAGGGCACGCTGGTTGACAAAAAACCCTCCAAAGGCAAAAATTAAACAACTTCTAAAAAAAAAAGGTCCTCAAATGCGTTGCACTCCTCGCGGAAAATGAGGACCGCCTCAAAGTAAATGAAACTGCGCAGAACACGCTGTTTCTAAGAATACAGCCCTATTCCTTGGTTAATTACCGCATAGAATTCAATTTACAAAGGAAAAGATAATTCTGAAAACCCTGATTCTGAGTCGAGAAGCGAACTGCTACCTCAATGTAAATCGAGCTGCGATCGCGAAGAATTGAACAAGCTGGTTTTGACAAAACCTGGAGGGTAAAAGCTTATCCCTTTATAGCTGTTGCTTTAAACGCAATTTATAAACCAAACCAGAGCACTAATGAGAGCACCTGCCTAAGTTGAGAGTGGAGTCCAAGTTCCTGAGATTTCAGAAAGACAGGTATGGAACTGTTTGCAGCACCCGAAAAAACGGACCTCATACCGTTTTGGGTGCGGAGAGACCACTCGGAAATTTGTACATCTTTAATTTCCAAGATCTGGAACTTGTCCCTGAGGTTTAGTACCTGGCCCTCATCGTGGAAAAGAGCTCACGTGACCCCCCTCCCCAAGGTTGACGTTCCCAAGGGAAAGACAGACTATAGAGGAATCAACATACCCCTGTTATTGCACACGCATTTGAGAAGTCTGTGTATATTATTCACGCGCGGGACACTGTTGAGCAACATCTGAGCTCAACTTAGTTTGCCTACAGGACAGGGGGGAGTTATATAGACGCGCTCCTCAGTATGTAGCACACCGTCTATTGTTATCTAGATGACCCTACGTGTAAAGCCCTGCGTTTGTTTGCCATGAATTTCAGTAAAGCGTTCGACAGCGTTAATCGTGGACTTTTGTCTTATAAGCTTAAGGATGTACCGTTAAATCCATTCATAATCAACTGGTATTTAAGCTTTCTTGAGAATCGTCAGCAGTGCATTATTTACAATAGTTTTCAAGGACAATGGAAATGTGTGAACAGGGGCACTACACAGGGCAGTGTGAGTGGTCCGTACTTATTTAGTATTTTTATCAATGATCTGGAAATCAGCATAGATAATCATCCAGCTCTGTTTAAGAGTGGAGTTCACGATCGATCGATACGATCCAGGATAAACAAGTCGACGTAATTCGTCATCCATTATATTAATGGGTAATCAAATGGTATACTCGTGAAATTAGGGAATAATTTCACTTGCGTTTTGTCCAAATCCTAATAATTTCCCGAGCCTTTAGTATCTGGACAAAACGCGCGTGAAATTATTCCCTAATTTCACTTCACTCGTCACCATTTGATTACACATACTAACTTGCGTTTGTACACCCCCGTAGTAAGAGCTACTTCGGTTCCCACCGGGGGTGGATTTTTATTTTCGTCACTATTCAGATCTGGGTAGTACTTCTGATCGGTTGAAGCAAATTTTAACCAATCAGAAGTACTACCCAGATCTGGGTAGTGACGCGCCCTTGGTATGGAATTTCTGCGCTCGTTTCTAAGACGTCATTTTGCGGGGAAACCAGTAATGGCGTCAGGAAATTTCGGTCGTTTTCTAAGGCTACGCTGGATCATTTACGAGTGGAGATGCCACACTTGATGCGCGTATCATGACAGAAAGGCTACGTACGCGTGACAGAAATTAATGTGCAACGATGCTAAAGTATGGTGATTATTGGCCTTAACAGTGTGCACAAACCTTTTAACCAGGCGGGAATGAGGGAAGAAAAAAACCCCTTTAAAGCTTCTTCATTATAGGGTTAGATTTTTGCCAAGGTACTTAACCAGAAAACTAGGTTGAACACTGGCTTACAGGAGCTGTAGTACGTAATTTATAATAATTCAAACAGAGAGAGCTGTCACCAAAGCGAATAAAATATAAAATGAAGCCTCAAAACACTAAGATAAGGTATGAAAACACAGAAGTTCCAAAGGAGCTGTGGGAGCGAGCTGTGCGAACGAGATTTTCCCGTTATTGTTTAAGGTTCGAAGATCTTTATTTTAGCCGGAGCTTCTGAAAGCAAAGAGCTGCCATCTGGGAGAAGCACAGACGAGAAGAAGCTCATCACTAAACACAATTGAATTTTATTAGACATACCTAAACCTTGGAAAACAGCTATTTTCAGTCAGTGACACAGGCAACCCCAATAAAAAAATCTGAGTTCTCCCAACAGGGATCATAAGTACGACTATCTGGTTACTAGACTTGCATACTGCTTTAGGACAGAAAAGTCTACTAGGTGGCTTGCTCGCAATGATATAAATATGGAGTTACGCTGGGTTATCAGTCACTGTTCAGGAAATGAGCCCCTCCCTCTCCTACCTCTCCTTCCTCTCGCAAAGGAACAGCCAGGACCCTGGAGTGCTTATTGTGATGTCTCACAGCTTCTTATTTGAACTATGAGAATACAAATCAAACTGACCATCAGTGAAGTGAATTAAGGGACTATTCATTATTTATGCCAGGGGGTGGGCTGGCAAGAATGAGGGGTGGGCCACGTCAAGGTCAGCAGGACAGTCAGAAAAGGGGGGGCTGTCATCAATAAATCTGCACACAGAGAGGGGGGAGGGCTACTTGATTTTTTATTTTTGTTTTAGTTTCAAACAAATACTTTCGGAGCCCTCGGGATTAACGTACATGGTTTGCAAGCCTCCTAAAGGCTAACAGTTCATGACTGGCACTTCAAAGCTAATAAAGAAAACAGTCACAATTTCTACGAAATGATAAGTCTCAATACTATGTCGAGAGGTCTTCCTCGTTAGTTTTGGTCCCTGAGGAGTTCCCACTACTGCAATGATCAACAACAAGGTCAAGCTCGCAGTTACTTCTTTCAACAGAATTACCAGAAGACAATACTTCTTGCTCTTGCCTAGAGATGTTTGCGTCGATTTCTAAACTTGTTTGAAAGAAACGTGAGCGATGATTCGTTGGATTTTATCGTTCTTTTTATCTTACCTTTTAGTGAAAGTTTAAAATGAAATAAATCCTTTTTTTACCTTTATCTGCTGGATTTCACCAGCGTGAAATAAAGTGTCCCGGTAAATCTACCCGGCTGTCTGACTTACATTCTCTAGAGGATTGCCACTCGCTGGAAGCGAGTTTCACGGAAATCTATTCTTTTTAATGTTCTATAAGCTAAGCCTGCTGGTTCATTTTTTATCAATGCTTTATCTTTGATCAATACTCTTTACTCTGGAATGAAAAACAAACTCTCACTTGGTTTTCCGATCCAAAAAAAAAAATTGAGAAGAACTGGCGTGTCATTGATCCTTGCGGCTACTTAACTGGCATTTTTCGCATTCGCAATCTGTTTATTATAGTTCCAGCACAGGAGACAGGGGCGTAGCCAGAATTTTTGCAGAGGTACGCACAATTTTCCAAATCCCCTTGCAGCATTTGAGGTTCCATGTAGTTGCCAGTTTTTAAAAGCACATTTGGAGGGGTCATGCCTTTTTCAGGTTTCCTTGGAGGGTATCAAAACATTTTGTTGTGCTTTCTGATGGATCTTACCAGCCCACCCCCTGGCATAAATAATGAATGGTCCCTTAGAGAGGGCAGTTTGTCATTTGGCCGCGTCTAGTGATAATAATGCTCAATTAAATTATGCTCATTCCGTTAAAACGGATCTTTTTATAACGAAAAATAGGAAACTGCCCACCTACCCCTCCCTATGCCAACATTTTGCCCTAAGTGGGAAGTGTTAGTGTTGGCTTAGGGGAGGGGTAAGTGGGCAGTTTCCCAGAAACGTATAGTGATCCGAAAAATGCATACAATTACCCTGCGAGCAGAGGTTCCTCTCTTGTATGGCTTTTAGCGTTAACGAAACCCTTCGCGTCGCTTGTCAGTCGCGTAGTAGGTTTTCTTCGACAGAGAAGTGATTCGATCAACAGAGAAGCAATGCAATCGAAATGCGTAGACTTTTATGAGAAAGTGCGCTTTTGTGAACTTGAGAGAACTATGCTTTTAACTGTTTCAATTGTGTTTCCTAGTTAGACCAGTCTCTTAAAATACTTATTTTAAGCATTAAGTTTTGAAAGTAAATCTATTCATTATTTTCATCTTTCGTGTTGACAAAGGTGCCATTTCACTCACGCCAACCAACACCGAAGAAATGCAGCAATAATATATTTTAAAATTGTCGTTTTTCGCTGAAGAAAAAGATTTAACATCTATATTTCACATCTACTATTTCACTTTTCCTTTGTAAATGGCTTCGACCCGACAGAGCGCACGCATCTCTATAATCACCTGGGTAATTACAGGGGCACCCAACGAGAATATAGTTCAAAACCACTAAAACATAGCATTGTTAAACGTATTTTGGCATTTAAACGGTAGATATAGGCTTATTTTTATCCCCTAAAAATTTTTTATCTGTTCGGATTTTCTAGCTGAAAGTCTAGTGATCCGAAAATTATAGGGATCAAAACTTACCTTTTCGAAATTTTCAGCCAGAAAAAAGGCTCCTGAAAATTCTAGGTGACCTTTTTAGGGTAAAAATCCGTTAAAAATAGGCAATTATACCATATTTTAGATGTTCGAAAATCCTAGGAGAAGCAGGCAAGCAAGAAATTTTACAACAAATGTTCCGAAAATTCTAGATCTCAAATCGTCTTCCGAACAGATATTTTTCCGAAAATTGTCGTTGGCAGCCCCTGTAATTCTACAAAAAAAAATGTAATGTCTCGCATGTGTTAAAAAAAAATTAATTGCAAAACGCATTACTATATATAGTTTTCGAGCAAAGGTTTTCTTACGTTTAGTCAGTTGTTGGCGTTGTTGATATTCGCTTTGGTTTGTTTACTTCCCTGAAGGCGGAGGCGTAAAAAAGTCAAAGAACGACTCCCCACTTGCGAAAAACTATGCCGAAAATAACTCTCGGCTCACAGGGTACATAATTGTTTTTATTCTCATTGATAACACCAATATCAACGCAACGTTGTAAGTTCTCGCCTGGGCAACTGCTGACTATAGCTACATAGCGCGGGCGAGGAAATCAATTTTAGGAGCGAGACATGGGCATGAATGCGGGAAGGCTAAGTCTAAGATTTTCTCGAACTAGAGCAATAAAGTTTGAATGGAGACTTTGTTAACGATGTCACTGAGAGCTTAATATGCTTTTGACTATTCACTAAAACAGCGAGCAGACTAGCAACTGTGTCCTGCTTTGAGCTCAATGAAAAGCTAAAAGATGGCGTTATTGCATGTTTTTTATAGCTCTGAAATCACGACAATAAACTTGGTAGCCAGTTGCCAGTCAATCTTTCCTTAGACCGTTGGGCAGCTAGTCCGGTAGTTGCTATGTGAAATCAGGATTGCAAAAAAATGTATCCTTGGCAAGATCATTTATATCGAAAAGTCTTTTAAGCAAAGACACAAAGCTACACAAAAGACAGTTTCTCCGCTTGTTTGCCCAGCTGTTTGTGGGCGGCACGTATACCCAGCATTAAATTATTCAAAATATTGCTTCCAGGCTTCATCACTATATATAGATATAACTTATTTGTAAGCGAAACTTTTAAATGTGTTGACTTTTGGTATTTCTATCGTTTGCCGGAAGCGGTAAGGCAGTGGCAAAATCGTGCTGTATTTTGCCCATTACCAGATAAAAAGCTTTAAAAAAGATCACTCCTAGGCTACGAAAGTAGGCTGCACAGTCACTTTATTTTGCATTAGGAAACGTTTTTAAATGGCACACACAATCTTAAGCCTGGTTTCCATATGATCGCTACTATCGCTGCGATCGCTGAGGAAAAAAAAAGTTCGGCGATCATAGCGATCATAATGGAAACCACTTTCCAGCGATCGTGAGATAGGGAAAGTTATATCTCAGCGATCGTTGTCGCTGCGATCGCTGGGAAGTGGTTTCCATAATTATGAAGATCACTGAACTTTTTTTTTTTCGCAGCGATCGCAGCGATCATATGGAAACCACGCTTTAACTTTTAACCTTTCAACTTAACGATGCAAAGGGTTCCTTACTAATTACTACTGATAGAGGCCAACTATGTTGTTACTAAGCAACCAAACTAGAGAACTTAATCGCTTTGCAAACGATTATCACAAACATTATTTCAGCTTTTGGGTAATGGTAATTGGCTCCAGAAAGCATGACCTGCTTCTACGAAAGTGTGTGATTTGTTTGTAATTTTTTAATAGACCTTGTAACGGTTTTCGACGCCATCTTTACGAGTAGGCGAACGCGCTAAAAATTACAGTGTTTGTGTGAGAATCTAATGTCGAATGATTTCCGTAGAACGGCTGTTCTGAAAAAAATATGAATTGTAAACTAAAGCTTCACTCCTAAGAATTCTACTGAAAAAAATTGAGGGCGTTACACCCGCCGGAAGACCTAGAACCACTTTTTTACGTTTTCTATACATTTGTCTGTAAGAAAGTCCCGGGAAAAATTACAGACAAATATATGGAAAATCTAAAGCACAGGTACGCCCCCCAAATCTTTTACGACAATTCTTTGCTTTGTAGCTTTAGTTTACAATTGATATCTTTTTCATAACAGCGGTTTTACGGAAATTATCTTATTACACTTAATTTTGGCGACACTTTAATTTAGCGAATTAAAATGCACCAAAATTAAGTGACGTTAAATTTAAATGGTCGCTAACTTAAAGTGTGTACTGAATATGAAATTCCGCCATCTAGTGAGTTTGACGAGCATATTCTAACACGGTCGATTATGACTTGTATCACTGACTTTTCTGTGACAAAGTACGTTAAATATGATGCGCGGGAAGCATTAAGATATCACGATTACAGTGGCAATTTCGTTTGTTTCGTTCAACATTATCAACACGTTGTTTGATTTTTAAATGAAGCTATTGACGTTTATGATTATTTTTATCACATTCGCTAAATTTTCGGTTCGTGATATCGCGAAAATTAAGTGACATACATTCCACAATTTACGAAAAATCGCAAAATTAAAGTACCGCTAAATAAGGGTTTTTCAAAATCGCTACATTAAGGTGTAGCCAAAATTCATGTCATAAGGTATTCGACATTAGATTCTCACACAACACTGTAATTTCTCACACGTTTGCCTGCTCGTGAAGATGGCGTCGAAAACCGTGATAAGGTCTATTGTTTCCCAAAACGCTATGCCCTCCTGCGCAGTTCCTTTCAAAAGACAATCAGCTGTGCTATTATTGACATAAATTTTACATTAATTGGTATGAAGTTGTAATTTTTATTCCAGTTGAACCAAATTTATAGCCTTTATGGCCGCACAACTATAAAATACACTTGTCAGAATGGTTCAAATGAAAGCACCCTTGCTTTATAAATTTTTAACCTTGATTGTAGTATGGCTTGTCTTGTATTTGCTCATCTTTTGGTCAAATACACGGAGACATGATCCAATAAACAGATACTTAGTGAGACAGAACTGTGATACCAAACTGAACTTTGGTGAGATGTGCCCGACTCTTTACACTGACTTGGGAGGGAAGTGTGACCTCAGTGGCACTGTCCTCGATTGTCCGGACATTCGACACAAGGCGAAAGCAAGAATGAGGCAAGCCCAGCTTGTGATGGTTAGAATGTTACGGATTTTCCATCTGATTGCCACGAAACACAATATACGTTATTGGATAAGCGCGGGTACATTAATAGGCGCAGCAAGACACAAAGGATTTATCCCCTGGGATCACGACGTGGATATAGAGTTGACACTGACAGATTACATAAAGTTTGTTACAGTAGGAAGTAAAGATCTTCCCGAAGATATTTTCTTTCAGAATTCACAAACAGACAGTCACATCCGGGAGGCAGCTATCGCGGAAGCCCAACTGACACCCAAAAGGCATCCGAGTCACCCCAAAATAGGGTATTACAAATCCCCTTTCAATGGTCGTCTAAGAGACAAAGCTAGTTGCTATGGGTACTGCTTGCTGTACGGCTGCGATTGGCATGATGGGCTTCAAGTGGATATATTCGTTACTGAAAGGAAGGTCAAAGAGGTATTTCCATTGAAGGAGATGGAATTTGAGGGGTTTGTATTTCCTGTTCCTAAAAACTGGACCGCGGATCTACAGCGATCCTACGGTGAAGATGTACTCAAAATACCTCGCCAAAGCTCGGATCAACAACCACAAATTCTGCCTCACCCGACGACAAACTGCAAGAGACTCGCCGAAGAAAAAGTAGAATTCGATTAACAAGGAAAGCACACAAAATGTTCCAAAAGCACCCGTAAGAATCCGATTTCGGAACATCCTCATTGTCTTTTGTTCATGAACTATTGTTAATTTCAACAAACCTGCATAAGAGAGGTGAAACAGATTGATTTCACAAGCGGTATAAAACGTTGAGGTTTAACGCAGCTCATAAAAATTTTCCCTTCCTTTCACTACCAAACTTGGTGAACCAAAAGAAACAAAAAAGTTGACTCGACCAGAAGGGTGATTTGCACAACCTCGTCCCCAGGGTCCTCTCGTTTTCCAATATGGCGGGGGTAGGAAAACGAGAAAACCCTAGGGACGAGCTTGTGATTTGCCTCATTTATCATCCTAGTTGAGATAACTTTTCTTGATATAAACAATTTGGCTCGCCCCACCGAGTCATCTCGGTCAACGCGAGACAATCAAAGCATTCGCCAGCGCTGTTGTCAGCTCTTGGCTCGGGCAAAGAGGTCAAAGATTTTCGCATATAAACATTCGCTGAAGTTGACTCGGCTGGGAGGGCGACCCTCTGTCATTCCCGGGACAACTTTTCTCGATATAAACGGGGCATAATTAACTTGTGTTGTTAGTCACTGAATTACCATATACTGTATTAAGCGATATGTAATTACTAGAAGCGCATGCTCTCTTGTGGACGATACCAAGGGCGTTTTCCATTTGTCAGAACTGACTGGCCACACCATTCAGTAATAATGAGAATTTCACTTTCAATCACAACTATCCAGCCAGATCAGTGAAATCCTAAATAGCATGCACGAAGGAGATAGCGTTTCAACAAAAACTCTTGGAAAAAAGCATTTTTCATTGTCAAAATCACTGGTCCGGCTATGGTCCGGCCGGTTAGTTCTGAGTTTGGAAAAGCGCCGTAAGTCTTACATTATTTTAGTTAAAATGAATTCAGTTGCTGCAAGTGCATTATCGCCCAAATTTTACCGCTATGAGAAAGGTTTTCGGAGAAAAGCGTAAAGTATACGCGACAACTCAAAAGATATCATGCCTGGGCAGTCTTAAGTTTATTACTTCAGCATTTCAGGGGAATCTGGGAAAATGCACGAATGGTCATGGACAAGGCGTTAAGCTTTCGTGTTAGGAACTTATTCGCAATACCCGCAATTATTGCACGCGCTTAAGGACTGATAGTATAAAAGCGGTGTCGCGTGGTTTCTCAGAGGGCGAGCATGTGATAAAATTTGCCAATGCAAGAAATCAAGGTCGAGTTTGTTTATTCTAGACAACAGAAAATGAAGAAGATTTTATCATAAAAACGATGATGGGAAATGATGGGTGGAAGTGACCACTGTTACATTCAACCCCTGCTTTACGGGACACCCACTTAATACGGACACCTCATTGTTACGGACAGTTTGCTTTGTCCCTGCGGATAGAACCATACATTTTCCCTACATTAAGCCCGCTTAATACGGACACCCTGTTAATACGGACACTTGTTATAGCTCCCTCAGTGTCCGTATCAACGGGGTTTATAACATAGCTAGAATATTCGCCTAATGAAATTCAATAGCACGAGCGTGCTTCATATTCCCATTGAGCACGCTGATGACGTCAACAAACTAACTCAACAGTACAAGCGTTAACCATGTGTTTTATAACGTAAATTTGAGAGAAAACTTTTGAGTTTTTTAACCGATAGAAGGGGAAGGAGGTGAGTGTTGTTGTTGTTCTCATCTGCGTGAGCTGTGCGGGCTATGGCGTGTGCAAATCATTCTTTGCAAAGTTGTTTCTTTCAAAAAGAATTTTTCGGTGAATTAATAGTTTTCCGGCACCTCAATATGGACTCTACAATCTTTTTCAATGTTATCTTAAGCGACTTGAGTAAACTTTCTCTCAGTTTCTAGACAAAAACATAACTATGATGTGAAAAAAATATAGTCACGTAGATATTGACGCGTACTGCTTTGAGCGCGCGTTACAATAAAAATTTTAAGTTACTGCTGCATTGAACGCTTCGATAATGTTATAAAACAATTAGTTCATGCTTCAGCTGTGCGTATGTCGAGATACTAAGCACGCGGAAAGTTTGGAGAGCACGAAAGCCGCGTAAGAGTTGCTCGAGGCGAAGCTCAATTGCTAATTGACTGAACTATGAATGGGAAACACTTCCAAGAATCCAGCCCCTGGAACCCAAAACACACAGCAGAACCCAAAAACACCTTCCAGACTCCAAAACACCTCTCCGAATCCAAAGCACTTCTCAGAATCCAAGACACGTCCCAGAATCTAAAACACGCCTCAGAGCACTTCCCAGATGCCAAAACACTTCCCAGCATCCAAAGAACACTTCCCAAATAACGATTCCTAGAATCCAAACACGTCCCGCAACACTTGCGTACAAACAATTAAAAGAAGTTACAAGGTTACACAAGTAACAGGTGACAGCGCATTGAAGCCCTTTTTATAGGGTCTGTGCACGGCGGCCATGTTGGAGGAGTAAACCATAAAAATATTTTTGCATGAGAATGAAACTTTTTCCCAAAGGAAAATAGTTTTATTGTTTTACTCCTCCAATATGGCCGCCGGGCACATACTCTATTGCCCTACCCGTGTTTGGTGATCTACATGTATTTATCAATTTTTCTAACGACACTAGCAGGCCAACTGTTACCGAGTCTCTGAACTGAAAATTTAAGAGCGAAACAAGTTGTTATCAGGTAGCGTTTCTCAGCTCTTTAAAGAAGATGGCACTTCAAAATGGCCTTTTTTATAAACCACCTTCTGTACACAATTTTTACTGCAGAAGTTGGAATTTTTCTCGGAAATGCCGGAAAAAAGGAAAGTACAGTTCCTGTCCCGCACTGAGCGCACGTGGTTTTTGCAAACTCTGGGTCATGACTGCAAATCTGAACGATTATCCCAGTGACAACGAGGGGATTACTCACACAACTTTCTTTTTCCTTTGCGTCTCCAGAAAACAAAGGAATTTGCCTTTCGCGATTTGTCGCAAGAGAATGAATTCATGTTGGTTTTACACTGTTATTGCTTGGAAGCCCGAGAGGCGAGGAGAAAGTAATAAACTCAGGTATCCACGCAATGGCTGTCCAGTTCCGACAGAAAATGTCTGCATTTTCCCAGTAGCACTTTAATGGCCTCGCAAACAAGCACATCTGAGGACAGAGCACCAGTAGATTCGACTGAAACTAGATAAAAACCGCGGCATCAACAAGTAACTTGCGCAGAACGCAGTCTGCTTAAAACCCCTACATCTCTGACTTCCACCGTTTCAATATAGATCTCTTGTTGAAATTTCCCAAAACAACAGATATTACGACAAAGAATGCTAATACACAATGTAAACATTGCAGTTTCTCAACTTGAGCAGTTCAAAAGTCATTCAGAACTCAGCGAGATTCAAACTCCCACCTTTGCGATGACCGGAAGTGACACTCTCACCCTTTGAGATGTTATCATGGCAACTGGAGAGCACGTCAATTGACCTTGTTGCATTCCACAGGGCAAATGCACCAACTCGAGGCTTAAGGTAACAAGTCTACCCAAGCCTCGATCTCGTGTGAGGTCACTGGCAGGGAGGGGGGGGGGGGGGAGTGCAGGGACGTTCCTTTTGAGTTGGTTATAGAATATTGAAATGAACTTACAAATAAAATGGTCTCTTATCCTTGAAAGTTTAACTCGATCCTTCAATTCCTGGAATAAGAAATCAGCTTTTTCATTCGTTTTATACCTCGCGGATATAAACCTTTTAATTAACAACAAGGGAACGAACAGTAACTGATCTTATATACATGTATTAGCAAATATCGGCAAAATTCACTGGAACAGGATTAGTTTCCCACCTACCCCTCCCCTGAGCCAACATTAACACTTACTTCTCACTTAGGGCAAAATGTTGGCTTAGGGGAGGGGTAGGCGGGCAGTTTCCAAGAAACGTATAATGATCCAATTAGGCCGGGGTCCACACGTAGTCGTTTTTGTTTGAAAACGTAGACTTTTTCCCCGATTTCAAAAAACAGCGTCCACGTGTTGCGTTTTTAAATCGTTTTTTCCCGTCCGCACGAAAACGCAATAGTGACTGAAACGACCTGAAACTGTTACATATTTGATTGAAGCATGCGCATTTACTGGTATCTGAGCCAATTTACCGGCACCTGAACCTCTAATTACCAAGACTTAACAAGACGAACAGCTGGGAGAAGGGCATCAGTAAAACTACGAATAAGCAATCACAAATTAATGATAGAAATAGGTAGATACAATTAAAATACTGAAGATTATAGGCATTGCCCTCTTTGTGGATCTAATTTAATTGAAGACGAAATTCACTTTCTATTTTGTCGTTCTACATACTCTATAATTAAGAATAATTTTTACAATAAAGTCAAGACTCTGATTCCAAATATTACCCAGTTACCTGTAAATGTTTTAATCAATGAACTGATGAACTCTTCTGATTACTTCATAATATACAATTCATTAAATATATTTCAGCTTGCGTTGATCTTTGTGACAAATTATCACCAAATAGTAACGTAATTGTCCTATGATGTAATTTTAGTCCTTCAATAAAAAAGAGCTTTTGCAATACTCTATTCTCTTGTATGGTCATGCAAATAAAGCTCGTTGTTGTTGGTGAGCCCACGAAATGTTGGCGTCTAATCTCGTGCGCGGGATAGACTGGGCCCCACACCGTGACGTAATCGTTTTCAAAAACCTTCGTTTTCATCTGTCCACACGAGTATATCGAAACGGGATTTTCAAAAATCTCCACTCTGGAGAGCGATTTTGAAACGGTACGTTTTCGGTGGCTGTTTTCACTGGATACGTGTGGACGTTAGGCCAAAATGGAGGAAAAAATATCTTTTTTCAAACAAAAATGCATACGTGTTGATGGCGCCTTGCTCGCTTACGTGAGGTATAAAAGAATGGAACATGTAAAAGTGACAGCCCAAAAAAAGTGGTGGCAGTCGCTTGCAAAGAGTTGGTCGCGTACGGAGAGTTCTGTCTGTGGTTCTTTGAGAGCAAATGTTTTGGTTTTTTGATGATGTATTCGGCTACGGCAGGTGACAGGTTGAGAGAGGTGGTCGCAAATGAAGATTCGGCTTTACTTTATGATTACTGATGAGTAAAGTATCGCAGGTGGCATCACAGTGCGACCAAACGAACCGAGGCCACCCAGACAAAATTTTGAGACAAATTTGGAAATTAGGCAATCACACGTCGAGAACTGAACAATGAAATTGTGAATACTTGTAATCAGAGCCAGTTCAAAATAAGTTCAAAATTTTGGGCTGGGTTGTTAAAAGCAGGGTTAAGATAACCCAGGGTTAGTGCGAAATTTCAATTCAAATATGAAAAATTAAAAAAATAATTCGGTTTTTTCTTTTTGTCTATCATTTGATGAAAAGATGCTCTGAAAAGAGTCTAGAAAATTATCCAGGAAAATGCTTTTGAGCAAAAAAAAAGAAACCTGGGGTAAAATAACCCTGGGTTAGCGTCAATCGGCCTTCGAACAACTAGGCCTTTTTCAAGTGGCGGTGAGGTTTTTTCTTCATAAATTTAGGACTTCATTGCTAAGCCGAGAACTGAACCACTGTGGGTAAATATTCCGTGGGCACAAAAATAGCTTTTTGGCCATTTAAAAAAACGTACATCGGAAAGGAACTAACCTCGTGTCTAAAAACCTCCCTGCTGCAGGTATCTCTTCTTGGATTGGCGACAACTGCCCGCTTTACACCT
This sequence comes from Porites lutea, assembly GCF_958299795.1. Taxonomy (NCBI): domain Eukaryota; kingdom Metazoa; phylum Cnidaria; class Anthozoa; order Scleractinia; family Poritidae; genus Porites; species Porites lutea. The sequence goes on along the minus strand of NC_133207.1, from coordinate 9,499,123 downwards.
GAAACGAAAACAACAAATCACTTAGCACAGCTTACAGGGCCTCTTCTTACGAACAAGGTTGAATGAGATGGTTAACGATTAACGCAAGAAGTGTGATGTGCGTGCATTAAGGGCCTGACTCCCCATTCGAAGAAGACAGATACCAACCACCTTAAAAAGGCAGAAATACAACAATAGGAAGCTTAAGCAACAACGACGGCGACGGCTACGAAAACATCACTTTAAAAGTGAATTTGCGCTGCTTCAAACTTTATCGCGCTTATTCCAACTCGTTCAATTCGTCAAATGTTGGCAATTTTTTTTTCTGAAGTTGAATTCTAAAAGACTGTATCGAAGTTCAGGAAAAGAAAAAAAAAGTCGTCGTCTTGCGTTCACGTCCTCCGCAAAAGGAGAAATTAGGCATTTTCACGTCGTAGTCGTGCGGTGACGGGAAGGAAATGTGCAAAAAGCCTGATGCAAGTGCAGAGTTGTTGTTTTGCCAATCTAAACCTGTTGTTTTTTTGCCGTTCTTGATGACGTCGCTGTCGTCGTTTTGATGGTCCTAAGTCTTTGTCTAGCCCACGCCTACGCTAGAATAATGAAGGCACGTACACTGCGGCAGCAAATTTAAGGTTGCACCCGTGCGACTCGGTCGGTGTCGAAATTACACTATGGATTTTATGGGAGAACGAATTTTGACCCAGTTGGTAATGACCGAAAAACATGGAGAAAGCGAAACAAACGTCCCGTGGTGCAATTCGAGACAACGCCGTGCCAGTCTCCTGCTCGGCCATAAAATGGCCGACAGTTTGAACATGAGAAAAACATCGCTTTGGTGCTCGGGTGTAAGCAAACCGAATGCAATAGTTTCTAATAGGTTTTTTCCCCACACAACACCTTCAAAATTCGAACTTCTCTTACTCGTCCTTAGCCTAAAAGACTAAAATTTTAAACATTTTTTATGCGTTCCAGTTGTTCAAAAGTGGATCGCTCTTTCCGCCGGTAAAATATCCAGTAGATAAAAATTAGGAAAATCAACAGTGTTATCCACCGGATAGGTATTTACAAGTGGATAGCGCTCTCCACCTTTGGGCCACAAACTTTTAGCAAAACCAGGGAAAGGTCAACGTAATTCAAATTTGCCACTTACCATTTACATAGCAAAAAATGGAAATTCCAGTTGCAAAATCAAATGTTTTATCATTTTGCCACATTTACATTAAATAAATACACAAAATTCAGATAGATGAGGCAAAAGCGCCCATGGAAGCCAATAAGACTTATGAAATGGCTCGCACCATCTCGTTTGGGAAGCTTCGGAAATTATGGGCTCTGATTTGAGGTGATGCAATTTTTCCACTCTTTTTAGTCTATTTAGCTGATTTGGATGCACTTTGTAGCGGGTCGTTCTCCCAACACGTTTATGCACAAGAATGCCACCGGGAGAGTTTGTGTAAGTGGTAAGCAACCAAGATGAGTAATACATAAATGATAAGTTCATTAAGTCTTCGCTCAAGCTCAAATATTCCGAAATAAGAACATTTCAACATACCGTGTTCATTTTCCACTTTTATTACACCCTCCGAGAAACAGCGGACCAACTTATCTGCCAAGTTATCTTCACAAGGCTTTGTAATTGTTATTTCTGGAAGAAGTCTGTAAGAGGCAGTGGCTGTCAACAGAACAGATCAAAATGTTCATCTATGTTTAAAAAAAACCCAGTTATTGTCATTTTGCGTAAGCATTTTAATAACCCGTACAATTTTACAGATTGAAGGCATTAAATTCATGTAACAAGCCACTTGCAGCTCCCAGTTGGAGACCTGTTTAATACAAAAAATTAAGGATACAACTTCAGATTGAAAATCCGACTTCACGTTTCAGTACAGGAACGCAATATCCGTTTGTCCAGTTTTCACAATCCAAATTTGGATTCTCAATTAAAGGAACGGACCTGTACATAGCATTTGACAGGGGAACCCAACGAACGAATGTTTCCATGCCAGAATGGTCTCAAAAGGTAATTACTATGCTTAAGAAGCCAGTCTGGTTAATTTCTGGTTAATTTGGAGCTACCCTAAAAACGGAATATGGTCGAATGTCGTAGGTTGGAATAGCGGTAGTTTCGTCCGAAAGCCAATTCGCCCGATGGTGTTCGCCAGGACTTCTGTCGATTCGCCGATGACATATGACATATAACACTCTACAACATGGTGAACGTTCTTCTCCGAGATGTTAACCTTAGTTAACCTTAGATTCCACATGTGCAGTCACTCTCTTTTCATGCTTATTACCTTTTTTAAAATGATAAAGAACGACAAATATACATCGGGTGAATCGACTTAATTTTGGCGAGCTGCCATCGGGCGAAACGACCTGATACCTTAAATTGCTACTTTGTCCCGTCCGAAAGGAAACTGTTAGCTACTCTCACGAGTCTAATCGAAAGATCGAGGCAATGGAGTGGCCTTACTTTCATTAAAAAAAATTCTGGGCGACGATTTGTGTTTTCAAATAAATTTTCCAAGGAGATATGTTTTAGCAATAATGGCAATATCTTGCTAATAAGATCTGAAAAACACAGCCTCCGAAAATCGTAGATCTGATTTGACACATGTGTATCTTAACCTACCGACAGGAGAGAACTTTGCATGATCCTTCCCTAATCCTTTAACAGCATGCATTTTTAGGTCGAGTTCCTACAAAATAAAAACCAAGACAAAAACATTTGGGTTCCAGCAAACGCTCAGATAGCCAGATATAATCACGATAATGAAAATTAATTAACAACAAATCTTGCACCTTCAAGACAAGAAGTCACACCAATTTTCTCCTAAAAATGTCAATACATATAATCACGAGAAAAAGTTAGGAGAATTAAAATATTCATCTATAAAGGAAAAATGCAAGCGGTCAGTCTGGAGAATTTGTCGTATGTGAATATTAAGGCTTAAAGTGTAATCCTTGTGGCAGATAGTCATGGAGTTAACCAGTCAAGTTGCCCGAAAGTCATCTCGCCCGAAGTTATATCGCCAGAAACCAGAGTCATGTCGCCCGAAATTTTTAGTCAAGTCGCCCGTGTATGTAATATATCTAGTTCTTTAAGCGATAATGAGACAAGACAAGCGGGATAATTGTGTAATTAAGTCTCCTTCTTTAAGCAATGATGCTATGGTGAGACGAAACGGACGAAACAAGCGGGGATGTGGGTCATAACTCATTCTTTACGCGATGAAGGGACGAATGTGTAACATATCTCGTTCTTTTAGCCTTGATGAAATGAAACAAACACGTCAAATGAGTTATATATCTCGTTCTTAAAGATTTGATGAAACGGAAACAAGCACGATTGCGAAAGGATGGGATGTTGAAGGTTGGGATGGGATGTTTAGGATGTTGCTGAGCGTGACAAAATTTTGGGCGAGATGACTTTCAAGCGATTTGACCATAAACCGTCATGAAGTATTTGGGACTTATTAGATTAACAACTCTCTATTGTATGCCACTCACATGAGAGGCAGGTCAAGTCAGCCTAAAGTTATCTGGACAGCCAAAGTATATGTTGCCCAAAACCAGAGTTATCCTATTTCACATCCATCACGCTTGCTTCGTCTCATCAAGGCTTAAAGAACGAGATGTATTCCTCACTTATGGCGCTTGCTTCGCCTCAGAATGGCCTAAAGAGCCTGATATCCAACACATTTATCGCGCTCGTTTCAAAAGAACGAGGCATATAGCACATCTATCGAGCTGATTGATTGTTTCATCAAGGCTTAACGAAAGAGAAATACTACAAATTTATCGTGCTTGTTAACACCTGGCAAAATTTCAGGCGACATAACTCTGGTTCGGGCGACTTGACTGGTTACCGTGAGGATACTACTCGCATAAAATTAATATAGAATGTTTCTTTACCTGTCCTGGCCTTAACTTTGCTATTAGTATATCATTCAGCACTGGTCTAATATCCTGGGGGCCGTACTAAACAGCGAAAAAAAAAATAGAAATCACATCAACCAGTATTCAATAAATACCTTTGAACCTCCCATAAGCGGTCACCTCAAATGCCAAAGTTCCGTGTGCTGGCTTGGCTAAAGGTGTTCGCTAACGAGAATCAAGCCAAGGGGGTTCTCTTCTGAGAAAAGCTCCCTACACATCTACTTTTTAGAAGAGAATAAATCTTATGGCATACAATTTGTAAGTTACTTTTACGTGAGTAGTTTCATGCTGTCACACAAAGGTTTTGTATACTCTGAGTGGCTTTGTACATACAGCACACAAAGAGGCATCACATTATGCGTCAGCCCAAAAAGTGGCCGTGGTCGCAAACTAGAGCTGGTCGTTTATGAGAAGTTCTAACTATGGGGCTTTGATTGGGAAAATTTTGGCATTTTGGACAGGTGGTTGATTACGAGAGGTGGTCACACATGGAAGGTCAACTGTACTTGTTGGTATGGTTAAACACAAAAATTATTGTTTTAAAAGAGTAACTAAATTATGTACTGCTGCATGTACTGCACATGCTGAATGTCTGGGCTTTAGATGTGGGGGTTACACATAAAGTTGAGAACAAAGACGAATTGACCCTTGCAAACATCTATCCTACACTGTAAGCCAAAGCTTTAAACTCTTCAAAAAGTGGAAAATACTTGACTAAATAATAAAAACCTTTGCTGACATACATGTATACAATGGCATTGTTTAATTTCATCCTTGGTTTAAATTTAGTTTCCCTTTGTGTTTGGGTATAGTCATGTATGATAATGAGTTTAAAGCAAAGGGAAATAACATATAAACCAAGGATAAAATTGCACCTCAACATACAGCTAAGTATAATAGTTAAAGAGCAGGGGTCAGTCATACATGTACTTAAGTACATTTATTTATGTGATTGCATCATTTAGACTGCCAGAATCACCTGTCAAACCAAAGTCCACAGACCTACCCTTTTAGGGTTTAACACCTGCATGATTAAGTATTAGCATGGTTTGTTACCTTTCTGGCCTGATTTCCAACTGGTATCCACTTTAGCAGATCTGTCGTCACTGTAATTTGGAGCAAAATCATCCTTTACACACTGATCATTGTCATTGTTATTTTGCATTTATGCTAGTTGATTTAGGCTACCATTTTCTTTTATCCCCATCTTCTTCAATTCACCAATTTCACATTGTGCAGAAATACACCTTTTTTAACCCCCAATATTTTTGTTCAATCTTGTCCTTGGTTCAATTTGGTTTCTTTGTTCTTGGATGTGGTAATGTATGAAAATGAGTCTGAACCCCTGAAAAATAACCTTTAAACAAAATAATAAAAGACAAAATTAAATCAAAACAAAAGGTAACAAGAACAGAATAATATTATCACCTTTTGAGTGAATGTATAACTCATCAGGATCCGTAGCATTCTTTGGTGCATTCTTGTTTTTAATGCATTTAACTTTTAGATTAAACTGTAAAGTGGTATTCTCCTTTGCCTCTTCATCTCCTGTATCACACCAAAACATTTTGGTAAAAAATTTATGCAAATGCACCAATAGAGTACTAAAGTGATGATGTCATAAAAATGAAATTTCTGAAATTATGGGATTTGTCAGGATATTCTGAAAGAACAATGTCCAAGAGGCCTACTTACATGTGCCAACAATGAGCATTTCGGGGTAAATTGTCCCTGAGATGTTAGCCGGTTATACTCAGAAAACTCCATACAAAAAAATTTAAAAGGGTTTGTATGGAGTTTTCTAAGCATAACTGGGCTACAATCTCAGAGACAATTTGCCCGGCCAAAATGCTCATTTTTGGCAAGTAGGCCTCTTGGACATTGTTCTTTTAGAATATCTTGGTAAATCCCATGATTTCAGAAATTTCATTTTTATGATGCCACACTTTAGTGCCCTATAATGTTTCATATTTGTCATACAAGATATAATTACATGTATATACTGTTATTTTAACTTTGTTCAGTGAGGAACAAGAAAGGGAAAAATGGCTGGTCTAACCGGGCCTCGGTTGTTCTAACATTGGATGGCGCTATCCACCAAATAAATCGCCATCCAGTGCAGAAAAGTATTATGGTAACCAACTGTTTTATCCACCATACAGATATTTATCCAGAGGATATGAACACTGTCAACCTTTTGAACAACTGGGGCCAAAAATTTAGGGCATATAATAATAATATTGTAATTTTACAGAAAGTTGCTTACACTCTACCACATGGCACTGAAAACTATATCTACTGAAATAACCCAAGCTTCTTTCGATTCAGCTGTAATTTTGTAAATGACTCCAATTAGGTTAACAGATAATAGTAATACAATAGTAATAAATGTTAGAAAAAATTATAGTAATTTAATGTTATGATCTCAACTCTTCAATTTGAAGCAGTCAGAGCAATAAGAGCCCTGTAAAAGAAAGATCATAAAGTCTATTCCACGCTCAAAGGTAGTTGGCAATTATTGTGCAGCTACGATAACTAGTGCAAAAAATCTACTGAAAATGTGCGACTGCCCCCCTTTCCCAGATGCAAGTGTTTGAAACAGATATCTCTTGCTTCTCCTTTTTTCCTCAACAACCCTATGACTTGAGAGCTTAGAAAAGGCTGAGTACAGATCAAAACCTGTAATTAAATCTATAAGGTTTAATATAATATTGTTAATTTGCAGCATACATGTACCTTCTGATCTGAAATCAAATTCTCTTGGATCTGCACAAATTGGGATCAACCCTAGTCGATGTGCCAACACCTACAAAAAGAAAGTGAGGTTTCATGTAAATTTCCTGTAGTAAAATCATGAAGGTTGTAATACTCAAAAGTCATATCCTGACTGTGAAAGCACTCTTGTCTGTATTTAGTTATGTAATGAACCTGGTCTTCATCAAGACTTGAATTCTTGAATTCTAGCATGTCACTCGTGTAACATGGGTAGATAAACTAATGTCCTCTTTAACATACTTAACCTACTAATTGAATATAGTACATTGTATGGATCAAAGAAACAATACTTTAATTTGGCCTAAGACCACTAAGGCTGAGGATTTGTTGCAGGGCTGGGATGTCGCTAAGAGCTGGATGTCGGCTGATTTTACCAGCTGTAAAAGAGCTCACCACTAGCACAAATTGTTCTGGAAAACAAAGACATGGAGTAATTTTGAAGTTGCAGTTGAGTCAAAAAGCCAGCTGGAAGTATAATAAAGCCTGCTTAATTTTTCCTCAGCTACATCCCTAGCAAAGATTGTAGAAGTATTTAAAAGCATCTATAAAGATATTATTTTAATGATCAGCTGACCTCATCTTGTATGATTGATGTATTATTATAAATGAAGACTTTCTCAATTGCCATGGTTGGAACCTGAAAGAAAGATCATCAATCACTATCACAACATCTAAAAGGCACTGAAATACATGTATGTATGAATATTATCATGGTAGAGCTTAAAAAAAATGTTTACAGTGGAAGCTCTTGCTAGTGGACACCATTGAAATGCCAAAAAAGGTATTCATAAAGTTCCTCTGTGTGTACCAACGATTTCATGGGTATACTTCATCCTCAGGAGCAGAATTTCCACCCCGCAAAATGCTCCATGATATTTAACAGGTTAAATATTTGGGAGCAAGCTCCCAGGGCAAATTGAGTGAACTTGAAAATGCTCCCTCATGTGTATACTGGCACGTGCAAAATGAGCCTGGAGCATGCTCCGGGAGCAACACTCCTCTTGTGTGTCGGCATCAACAGGAGCTGACCGCTTATGAGAATGAAAAAATACAAAGTTAGTATGGTAATTGATTAAAATGGGGTTTTGTGAAAGCGGCTGTAAGTAGAGCCTTCTCTCGTACTGTAAGTCCACTTACAAGAGACTGTCTGTTAGGAAAGCTTGACTGTATTTCAAGTTCTCAACTTTTGCTTGCACAGAGCAGAGAATCCTTGTTTGCGATATATTGTCCCTGGAATTAAGATAACTTGCCTAGCTGGCCCAAACCCATTCAGCATAAAGCAGTGGGCAGTGGGTGGCTCGGAAAAAAAGTGTACTGATTAGGCATTCCTATCCCTCCTCAAAAAGAAAAGAAAATTTGATTGTGGGGTTACATTAGCCCTTTTTTGCTGTCCAGATGTATTTTGTATTATGATCTAAATGACAATCCTTTCTGAACCAGACTTAAGAAAATCTGGATGCTGAGAAAGGTATCAATAGCAACACTGCAATTCTACTCACCCAGAGTACAAAATGAGCTTGACTTGCGCCAGGGCTGCTTGTTTATAATCATTTAGTGTGCATAGCAAGCGTTTCTGTGCAGTTTTGGAGCAAAGAATGAGGAACGAGAGTCAAAGACTGGGTGAACAATGACGTGGTAAGCGGAGAGGGGTGGGGCATTGGGCAACTTGAGCAACAGCATTTTTGAGCAACATGCGTCAACCAGAAGTAAGGTGTTTTCCACTTTAAAATGCCTTGAGGCAAACTCTCATAAAGACAAATTGCCCAAAATTTTGGCAAAGGCACTATTCAATAATGCAAAAAGTCCACTTCCCATTGATGTGCATCACTCAAAAACACATTTGCTTAAGCTCCCTGTGGTCAGTTGCTTGCCATTGTATTGCTACATCATTAGTGATCACAATAAAAAATGATCAAGTCATACCTCGGCTAGCAGAATCCTTCTCAGTGCATTTGCAATAGCAGCATCAACACCAACCATATCAAACTCCAATTCATTTTTGCCCAAGTGAATTATATCAATCTGAAATTTCTACAAATTGGATGAAAGTATTGACTTAATACTCAATGATAATAACATTGCAACTTTATAAATTGCCTTTGGTTTAAAGGCGCCCCAATGTAAACAATTGCCCCCGAAAGGATTTCACCCAGAAGGCGAAATCCGGATGAGGCACCCTAGTAACTCGCACATACATAAAGGAAGGTACTTACAGTTTAAATATGCAGTTAGCATACCAGAAAAAATCTCAATTTGCTTGAACAGCGGCCGTGCAGAATCGTTGGGTAATGATGATGTTTCAATGCTGAACAATACTGCACGCCCCCAAGTAAGAAATGGTTGGGATGATGTCAAACAGAAAATTCCCAAAGGGACTGCTTAATAGATTGACTTTGTGTCAGCCATTGTAAATTAAAGTCATGGTTCAATACTCTTATGCATTAAGCTCCGTGCAAACGGATGCAACATTGTTGGATGTTACATGTTGCATCTCTTTGCAGACCCTGTTGCATGTTGCTGTATGTTGTTGAGAGTTGTTGCAGAAAGTTTGAAAGTATTAAAGCAAAACTGAGATTTTCATTTCTACACGTATGTCTCCCCTTTTACTCTCTTAAACAAGCATCAAAAACTCAAAGACCACGAAAGACAGAAAATCTTGTGTTTGACCAAAAGTATAAACCAAAAGTCAATAAGCACAGACGTAAGTTATAAGTGGTGTATAACTGTGTATCAGCACTTGGACGATTTGCCAGACACGAGTTTATCATTTACAAATCTTTGATTGGAAATGACTTAAATTTGTCAGACACAAGTCACTCTGGGGCCATGAATACTCAGTCCACAAAGCAAAACAATAGACAATTACTACCCTCCGAGCAGAGGTTACATTTTCACAGTGTAATGAAGTGTGACTATCAGTACTTTCCACACTTCAGCTCGCACAGCGAAAATTGAGACTGCTTGCAGGGTGGGCGATTACAGAAATTCCCAGACGATTAAATCCTGTTAAATTCTGTGCTGATGTATTCCCTTTACACAGATGTCCCTCTATAACGCTTTTTTGAAGCAAAGTAATATCTTAAATGCCGTTTTAGTTAAAAAAAAAATGACTAGTGAGCATGAAAAAAATTCTCAAAATGCCAAGGGTGTTTTGATCAAAGCTGCTTACTGTCCTGACTCAGTGCATGAAATCTTGCGTTTCCTGCTTTTATTGCACCTATTGTATGTTATTTGTGTGAAATTCTTCATGATCAGTATGAATATTTTAAAGAGCTACACAAAGAACAAGACAACATACAGAGCGGGCGCAGCTGTAGTGTCGACTTTTACTAGTTTAGAAGCGTTAGTGATGCATGCTACCATACAAGCCATATGGCCTGCAAGCAGGCTTACCTGTGCGAGTTCGGGGAAGGAGTTCGAGGAAAATTTTGGCAGCGGAAGCCTGCACGCGCGAGGGCTTCCCCGAACTCCCACAAGTGAGCCTGCTCGCAGGCTACAAGCCATAAATCTTCAAATGGTCTTCCCGTCTCAATTGAGATCTTCTTAGCGAAAAGCAAGTGAGCAACCCTTGATGTCTGAATTAAAGACAAGTTGTACCCACCTCTTCGAACTTTTCCTGGCTCCACGTGTCATCATAACCGCTATAATTCCCTGGGAAATCAGTGCTGTGAGTCTGAAGAAATAGATTGCAATAGTTTAAGTGCCAAGCTCCTTACTTTCTATCAATAACAACTGATAAAAGGTAATCAACTCACGTTAATCACGCCGTGTTCTTGCAGAGTAACTCTTGTTCGTATGTCCTCCACAGACGCCATCTTGGAATTAGTTGGGCCCAGCTCCTCTCTACCCGAGAAAGTTATGTCTGGGTGGGTCTGGACACTAGGAAAGAGCAGCGCGCGACAAAAGTTTTCAAACGAAGGCAAAGTGGGCAATACTCCTCTACCCTGCAGAACAGGCGTTATTTTTTCGCCTTTTTTAGTCCTACAACACGGACTGCTGCTGCTATTCTCTTTCTCTCCTTTTGCTCTCTCCTTTTTTTGCTTCTCTCTTCCCCCTTTCCCCCAGAAACGCCTGATACTCAGGCTAATGTATCGGTCAAATCGAAGCTTCAACATGCCCCCCCCCCCCCGGGCATACCCCGGGCATTTGACACCTTTGCCGTCCCGGGGAGGCGTGAATTTGATTATCAGGGGGTGGGGAATTTGATCCCCATGCTTTAGGGGTGGGGAATTTGAACTCCACCGTCGATTTCATGTAAAATATTTGGCGTGGCGAGCTATCATGGGGGACGCGGTGTTAGAGGATTTTCGTGGAAAAGATTGTGCCTTTGTGGCCAATTGGTTACGAGGAAAGAGCTTAAACAAGCTTTGTGCCGTATTTGAAGTATTTAAATTTTAAAATTTTTAATATTGGATTCAGGCTTTGAATGTATGAATGTATTTTATTGTTGTGTTTACAATGAAATACAATACCTATATCGGCGATTCAATACAACAACATAAAATGAAATAAAATAAAATAAAACGGTCAACTACTTTGACCTACTGCAAGTATCGTAATCAATAAGGTGAGCGATGATGCATGTCAGTGAAATGGTCATGATGTAGTAATCTCAATAGGTGGGATCTTTTTTATAGAACGCTTTGTATGTTGCATGACGAAGAAAAGCTGAGCATTCAGTGACCTTGTAGCGACGATTTCCGCCGCTTTGCACGAGACTTTTGTTCGTAGTAAATAGGCTAACAGTGTTGCTCAGTTTTTGTTATAGTTATAAAGATTTTGTTCGACAACTGAAGGCATTTCCGCCGTCCTTCTGTCATTTTTGTGCCTGTGAAATGTCCCCGGGGTGGGGGCATTTGATCACCTGAATGGACCCTAGTGTGGGGCATTTGAACGGCATTTTGGCCCGGGTAGGGGGGAATTGGAACAATAATTTTCAAAAAAGTCAAATGCCCGGGGGGTTGCCCGGGGGGGACATGTTGAAGCTTCGATTTGACCGATACATAACTCCTAAGTGCTTTGTCTCCATGTAAATTCAATAAAATCGATGATCGACTTCAATGTTTTCTTCCACCTTTCACGTACATGCCATTTGACAGACGCCCCAGTCCTAGCTCAAAACTCGCAAGAAATGCAGGTGGCGCATACTTTCTGCAGCTCTACTGCAAAAAAAGCACGGTGACCCTCATTTTTTATTTAATGATTTTAATAAAGACAATGCATCCTTTCAATGAGAAAAAAAAAGTGGCTAAAGCCATGTCTAGTATTTTGGCAATTCCATGACCAGCGAAGCGGGAAGTTGTATCACACACGTGCACTGTTAGGGCATGGAGGACAGGGAGACCAAGGGCCTTTGCAAAGAGTTGTCCCATACGACACCCAAAATTCCTTCAAGTTGAAATAAGCCTGTTCCAGGATCCAAGATATTGAGGAAAACGGAGCGAGAAAAACGCGTGAAAGTTCGAATCACTAGTGACCATTTTCTACTGCATCAGATACATGAACTATCATTTTTAAGTCCGCTTAGACTCCGTACGAACAGAAGCATACTTGGATTTCTAAAGTCATTTTTCTTTTCATCATGCGATCCATTATAATCCTGTTGAACGCATCGCGACAATCTATGCCACA
>NC_133207.1:9381799-9479299 GCF_958299795.1 Porites lutea | reverse complement strand
ATGTGGTACTGCCCTCATTGTAGAAAGTTGCCCCAATTTACCAGGGCAAAAAGCAAGAAATTGCCTGAAATGAAGGATCAATTCCTAAGTGAGGCAACAAAACTTGCAACTATCTGCACATGTCAAAAAAAAGCACAGACAAATGATAAACTGCTGAAATGTCATAATGAACAGTGCTCAAATGGTAAATTTTTTCATCTGTCCTGCATGTCTTACAAACGTTATCCAAGCAATGCAAGAACAACCTGGCTTTGCTATAACTGCAAGATTACAGCACCTAAAAGTAGACCATCAACACCAGCTCAAGGGAATTCTGATTTGGTAGGAGAACCAGCTGGAACACCCGATAGTGTAATGTCAGCCCCTATTATTAATGATTCAAGCTCCCAAAGTGATAATGATTTGAAGGCAGATTCACCTGCAACACCAATCAACATCAGTGCAAACACCCCACAGGATAGTGATGTGGAAGGAGAATCATCCCCAAATCCTGACCCAGATGTTTTGTTTGTCAAAGAAACTGTCAATACAAATGTTAATAAGACGGGTTCACTAGGGAATCTGACTGAAAGAGAATTTGCATTGATAGAGGATACACATGGCTGGTTAGACTGTTCTATAATCCACCAGGCACAAATCTACCTCAAACAGTTAAATCCGAACATTGAAGGATTTCAAAGGCCAACACTTGGTCCAATAAGAGCCTTTGACATTATCAGTGGTGAATTCATACAGATTTTGAACACTGGAGGTAACCACTGGGTATGTTTAAGTTCCATTGGTTGCTCCAGTGGCCATGTTAATTTATATGACAGTTTTTTTCATGATGTTGTCTGTGACGACATTGAGGAACAGGCAAGAAGTCTACTCGGACAGGACTTCAGGGGAATTAATGTTGTCCCTATTCAGCAGCAACTAAATGGATCTGACTGTGGGATATTTGCTATAGCATTTGCTACGAGCCTTGTTTTTATGCAAGACCCCTTGAGTATTCAATTTGATATGCCGAAAATGCGTCCTCACCTTTCAAGATGTTTGAGGTCCAGTAGAATGGAACTTTTTCCAGCCGTTGATCTTTAATAATGGACATTTTCCCAACTGGTAACCTTTTAAGCCCTAACAGCGCGTAGCAAATAAGTTCTCCTGACCTTACATTATCACTGCCTAATGAAACGTACAGGTCAGGAGAATGAATAAAAGGACCATCTAAGATAAAATGTGTCAATGTTTAACTGAACAGTACCATAAGAAATGCACTGTATGGCAGAACTTGATATGGGGCTTAAAAGGTCACATTCTTCATTGCACACAGTTATATAAAATTATGTAAATACCCTTGTTGTTATGATACGCTGTAAGTGACCATTGCCACATCTTGTACTTGTTTATTGGGAAAAATCCCATAGATGAGGGACAGTGATTGCCAGGTAGTACCCATAAAGATTAAATCCCAGTAGAGAACTAATTTTAAGGTAGAATGAAAGGACCCAGTTATCTTTGAGAGGCATTTTTTCATTCTGTACTAAAGGGATGTGTGGAATAAGGCCCCAGTTGCAAATGACTCCTGATATTACTACATGTACTAAATTCTCCCTTTGATAATTGAGCATAAACAAGACAAATTGGAAGGAGAATCTAGCAGTTCATCAGGAGGCACTTGAGGCATAATTCCAAAGAGCTAGAAATATTGTTGTAATTATTTTACTGCCTCTCCAACCCAGTGTTAGATATTAAAGGAGGATCACACTATCCATTCAATAATATTTTTATAGTTGATCAATTTTATTACCCTTATCCATGGATAAAAATATCATTTACTGCTAAGGCTCACCATATTTTCTACAGGATCAGAAAATTTGATGGAAACAGTGTCAAGTATCTGTGTGGGAGGCTAATATGAACCTTGCAATATATATATTTGTATGAAAGAAAGCTGCATTATTAAAATTATACAATAAAAAACTATTTACAAAGGAAAGGTAACATATAAAAAAACCAAATACATGGTCAAAACGTCTCTATAGCAGACACCAACTTGTTGGTCAAAAATATCAAGACAAAACAACCTTAGCTAGCAAAAACATAGTTTTGGTTTTCAAAGCCGACACTCTTCGCTTTTAGTGGGCTGTAACATATAGCCTAGTAGTAGCTCAACCAATCAGAACGTAGCATTGATAATCGACCACTAGCTGGATTTTACTAAATTGAAATACACTGTCAAACTCTTTCAACTAAGCACTAGAACCCAAATAAGTGCTGCACTGGGTACTAGATTCTCAATCCCACAAGCACTGCTCTTAGAAACCAAAACAAATTTTTTGTTTTAGTAAGCTTGACTTCAATTGCTATTAATTAATATTACTTAATTAATTTCTGGGCCAACTGCATAATTTTTTTTTTAACCAAATGTTTTACCATACTGATCAAAACTTATTTGAATAAAAAAATGTTTGTGAACCTGCTGAAGCTTGTGACAAGGGTGAATCATTACCATGTAAGAAATGTTTACATTTTCTCAATAATCCTTATTTTTTTCAACCATTAAGTCGTGAGTTTACAGTCAAGGTTGGTCACCTGGGCCGGGTTGTTCGAAGCTGCGTTAAGATAGCCCAGGGTTAGTGCGAAATTTGAACGCAGACATTAAAGCTTAAAAAGTAAATTCAGTTTAATTCTTTTTGTCAACAAGTTGATGATTGGATACTCTTGAAAATAACAGAGAAAATTATCTGAGAAAATCCTTTTGAACAAAAGAAAAAGAAACCGGGGTTAGAATTTAACCCGGGGTTAGTGCTAACTGGCGTTCGAACAACCGGGCCCTGAAACTCATCTTGCTTGAATGGATTTGCAGCTGACTCCCTATAGAGCTGCAGTGTTTTTAATCACCCTCTTTTCATGCATATTACTTTTCAGGCTTAAGTAACAACAACTACCGTATTTCTTCACCTATAAGCTGAGCGATTTTCTCAGTTTTCGACCCAAAATTTTGGGAGATTTTTCACGGAGAACGGGGTTCGGCTTGTAGCCGAGGGTTTTACATTTTAAAAATATACAGTTGCTGAATAACTTTACCCCCCCCCCCCCCGGCTTGTAGTCAAGTTAGCAATGAAGCAGCAGTACTAAAACACAACAAAAATAACTTCTGAATATTGGTTATTCACTTTTATGAAATTGGTGGCTCCTAAAGGAGCCGTTTGACGGATATGTAAACCCAATAGTTTACTCGCCATCCGTTTCGTTTTCGCTGTATGTCTCGAACTCGTTCTCTTCTATGTCTTCATCGTCTACTTCTGGGGTTTCCTCAGAGTAGACCACGTCGTCCTCTGTTCCGTCCAAGGCATTGGAAATACCGCAGGTCTTGAAGGATTTGACAACCACACTTTTAACAAGCTTGCTACACTTCTTGGCTATGTATTTAGGTGTACCGTAAATGGACTGGGGCTCAGGCAAGATGTATGGCTAATTCAGACAACTTGACGAGTTATTACCCATTAAAGAAATCAATCAAAACTCACAATAGGAGGACAGAGGTTAACAAGGGCAGCACAAACTCGAATTATCTTGTCAATCAGTGGGGCTTTGCTCTTGTCCTCACATGCTAAGTAGTCAGTTGACAGAGTACTTTGTAAGATTGTGTACTTTTGTCTCAGAATTCCAATAACTCTCTCCACATGAATTCTGACATTGGCGATTTTACGTGTCTTTTCTACATCAACTGGATCCAGCTGTTGTTTGCCCCTGGTAAATGCAGGGACGTTCAGTTCTGCCTGGTGAAACCACACCTGCTCGTGGACAGTGAAACCTCTGTCTGCAAGGACAAGATCCCCAGGAAGTAAATTTTTTAAAAAGCCACAGTTCTCTGTAAGAAATTTGTCTGATGTGCGCCCCCCCCAGGCCTCACTAACAAATGATATTGTTCCTTGTGGTGTTATCCCAATCAACACTTTCGCAGTGTTATGGTGTTTGTAGTTCGAAAAGGTCTGTGCTCTTGCTAAAAGATTGGATGGCCTATCAATAAATATCTCGAAACAGTCAATGACCACACTTGTCTTTAGACCAAAAGAGTCAATGAAACATTTCGGCATTGTTCTTTGAAGCCGTTCCCGACTTGGCCAGGAAATTAAAGGAGATAAACGAACATCCATGACAGTTAACCAGGTAACAATAATGCGAGAAACAACAGTTCTAGAAACATCAAAACGATAAGCAAGATCTTGGTGTGGGACGGCCAGTCGTAGTTTTATCAACACCAGAACAAACTCCTGAAATTTACTCAATGACAGGGAGCGTCTGTTGACATGTGGAGATACAAAGGAGAATGTTTTCATTAAAACTTCCCACGAGGGTAATCCAGTGTAAAAGCGAACTTTACCGTCATCTCCCTCAAAAAATTCCTGTTCAAATACGGTGGATTTTTCTGGCATCCAAGGTTTAGGCGTTCGAAACATGTAATCACACTGCTCGGTTTGCGTTGACCGTGATTGCGTGAGTTCGCTTGGCTCAGTTTGCGTGGCCATGTTGTTCCCCTCTTCCTCCTCCTCTGGAACCTCTGCCAAATCTTCTTCATCTTGAACCGCGAAAGAAATATCCCTGATTCTCTCGCCATGGGCTTCTGATTCATCTTCCCTTGCCTTTTTTTCTTTCACAGCCTGAACCTGTTCTTCACGCTCCCTCTCGCGTTTACGTCTTTCTCTTACTCTCTTGGCTCTTTCCTGTTGTTTCTCTTGTTGGTCTGAACTCTTTAACTTGCTGTGGCCCAAATGCAAGCTAGGCACCCAGTCTAGATTGAATTTATCCCAGAGGGAAGCTGCTTTTCCAGAGTGAAAATGAATTCCACAAACACGGTCGTTCTCAAGCTTGCTTTCTGTTAAGTCATCACGACTTATGGCCGCTAACCATCTAGTTCGCCGTTCATTCGACAAAATTTCCGTCTGCTCGCCTTGACTAGTAATAACTTTAGGCACCCTACAAAAACTAAGGTCTGGACGTCTCTTTTTATCGTTGGAACATCCAACGATTAGACAAAACGAAGGCATCGCTACAAGACGCGAGGAGTCGCGTGACAGATTTCACTCCTCCAATATGGCGGAACCAACTTTTCACCTACGTCATAGTCATGTGACCGCACAGACACTATAAATTTGAAACTACGGCCTGTATTTATATAATGAAGAGAAGAAAATAACAATTCGCATCCACACTTAAATATTTGTATTGTTGTACTTGTATTTTGAAATAAAATTTCCATTAACGTTAAAAAAAGAGCAAGAAAATATACTTCACGAGGGGTTTTGGGTCTCAAAATTTCATTTGCTGCTAACTAGCTGGAATTAGAAAATTTAACTTGGCACTATATCGGGAATTGACAGGTCTATGAATGTAAATATTCCTACAAAGTGGTGCTTGCATCAAAAATCGCATAATTCTGAAGTTAAGCAGCCAGACTAAGATGCTAATAATGAAAAAGAATTTCTACACGCGAAAGCCACGCGACTGTGAAGTGCCCGCGCGTGTTGCCCTCCTTTTCTCTTTTCTAACATCTGCTCATTGGTTGTGTCTGAAATTGTTCTTAAATCTCGTAAAAAAACTACCCCCAAATACACAGCTTTACAGGAATTTATTACTAGATAGCTATAAGCTGAGCAAAGAGTTCAACTAAAATAAAAAAAAATCTTTCTTATCCCGCCTCACTTTTTTTTTTCAACTGAAGCTAATCTCCCTTCTTCAAGAACCACCAACTTGTGCTAGAGCGTTACGGTCAATCTAGGGGTGCGTTTCTTCGGAGAAATCCAAATTACCATTCTTGAATCCAATGCGGATTTTGTGTTTCTTTACTAAACAAAAAACACTCCAAGTGGACTCCCGTACCGGATCAATCAAAAGCCGGAATTATAGGATTCATGGTCGTGAGTTTCAGTGTGCGGGGATGCAAAAAATAGGACACCTGGCAGGTGGATTTACTGGGAAAGAAATATGAAACCTGCGACGCACTCTCACCGGGTCGCGTCAATGTTACTGTAACGCTAGAGCCTATTTTCCATATAAACATCCGGTTCGACCGAGTCGTCCCAATTGGTAGGGAGCTTTAACAACGACAACGGCGACAGCATTGAGAACAACAAAGAAAAAAGCAAAACAATAATTCTGCTCGTGCAGCACACTTTTTTGTAAAGTTTCTGGAAGACTACTGCGACATTTTACTAAGGACGTATACACACGACATCGAATTTGTCTTTCTCCTTCTAAACTTTGTTTCGGTCCTTGACAATCAAAACTAGAGAAATTCACCTTATACATTTGGTATCATAGGAATATCCCAGCGCTCTTCTTTTTTTTTTCCACAATTGAGGGTAAAAAAAATTAATGTCGGACCCATTAAATTTTTATAGACGACCGCAAACTTAAAATAAATACGGAAACCCAGTAAATTGCGCCAAAGGTTCCCGAGGTTTTGGAAAACTCCCATAGTCTAAACGATTCAGACGGTTATATCAAAACCAGGCTTTAAGAAACCATTTTCGTTCTCTGTTGTTGTTGTTTCTTTGGTCGTAACATTTTCAATTCACCAAAGAAATACACCCCTAGCTTTTAACATTATTAACTCAAAAGTATATTTTCACTGAAAATTGATAGAATAACTAAAGTTAAAAAAAGTCAAATTCACCAAGCCTCAAAGAGAACAACGAATTTCCAATCCGGTAATACAATAAACTCATTTTACCATAACATAGACTCCAAAAAACACTTAAAGGATAAAAACTAACTCGACTTGAACGGTCGATTACAGAATTTTGGCTAATTTTGTCCAGATAATTTTATCTCCCATATTTTGCATTAAATTGTATACAAGTATACTATCTTAACTGGTAAATTAAGGTTTATGTGATATTTTTCTAAATAGTTATTCTCTTCAAACGCCTTCACACGTAAATTACCACAATTTGTTAAACACCACTTTTCAAACCATCAAATAAATTCCCAGTCTTCCTCGCCAGAAAACAATGCGCTATAAGTCCGCGGTTTGAACGGAGACTGGGTCCCATAAAAATGCTGTGTTTTACGCTGAAACAACTTTCCATTTTGATCGATGGCCCAGAGCTCATCGTCCGGAGTGACGGAAATCAGTTCAAAGTTACCCGGCACTTTCTTCCAGTAGTGTCCTAGACAATTGTCCTCACTGACCCCGTACCTACACACGATATCTCCATTGGGACAAGTAGCCCACACCATGTACTGGCTGATAGCTAAGTCGCGCACTCCCGTCCCGGGTACTACTTCCCAGGAGGTGCCTATAGGGTAGCTTGGTGTTACATTATGCCGTGCGTACACGTTGTTTCGATCGTCCACAGCCCAGACAACGCGATCCGCTGGGCTTACTTCTACTTTAGCAAAGCGGCATCCCGGCAGGGGACTCCCGTCTACCGGAATCCAAGCCTGGGTCACAGATGGGTCGCTAGAGTCTTCCTTTCCGATGCGTAGCCAAACACTCCCCATGTCGTCCACAGCCCATGTGCTGAGCGAGCCACAGCTCAGGTGAAAAACCTTACCGACGCCAAACTGCTGCAGCCCCAGTTCTACCCAGCCGAAGCCTTGAGGGCAAGTCTCTGAAATCCCCGTCCGTTGTACCACTTTGAAATTATGCGTGATTCCCCACAAGTTGTTACAAGACGCTGAAATCAGTTTTAAAACCTTTCCTTGCGGGGGCTCAACAATCAGTGGTCTCGCTCCAGGCTGGAAACACATCAGTTCTCCATTAGGCTGTAACGCCCACACGTGACCTGCATCTCCTCTGTATGACCCCGCGGACAGGTATGTCCAGAAAACTGATTGGGCGATACCTTGGGGTGTTACTGCATCCCATCGCGTTCCCAGCAAGTGGCCACGAGAAGACTGGATCGAGTTCCCACTCCCTAGCAACCAGACTCCCGCTTTGGGGCTTGCAGTTAATAGTTTCACGTCGTCTCCTCGTAAGACCCAAGACCAAAGCACTTCCAGTAAACTGCGATTTTGCATCAAGTACTGTCCTAGAGAAACTTGGTACCATGAATTCCCGGTGGGGTTTTCATGAGTAACGTTAGTGAACCAAAGTGAGCCCCTCATGTCCACAATCCAAGCTACACCCTCAATTCCAAGACATATCGACTTGGCTGTAATGCCTAAGACATATACAAAAATGTCAGTCCGAATACACGAAGAAGGTGACCTCCACTTCGGTAAATAATTGTTATCTAACCGGAAATTCGAGAAAATATTGTCGTTCTACGCTTATAACGTGACAGGGTCAACTCTTGGGGTTTCAAATACTGTTATACAAAAGTAATTTTCTTTTTCTCCCTAAAACTCTCAAAACAAATTACCTTTCAGTTTTATTTCACTCGGATATTGCAGTCATCGAATACTGGTATTTAGATAATCATTCGGCGTAGATATAGGACCAGTAACTCCAGGAAATAATTTTGTGTACGTTCCAAATCGACTTCCGAGTCTGTTCGCCAGACGACCTGAAATGACCCGTCCCCTCCCCACAAAAATCGTCCCCAATAAAGGGGGGAATGGGACACGCAAGGCCTTCTAGGAGTTCCGTCCGCCATTTTGTCTTCTTGGACATAGATGGAAGATATTTCTTCATTGGGCGTTGCCCTCACGGGCAGCCCAACAAAAAGGCCATGAATGAATGGGAATACAAACAGTTTGCAAATGGAGAATACCTCAATACAATCTAAAAGCAAACATACTACACTTCGTATTTAAACACACCTGGCAGCATTTCCCAGTTGGTTTTCTCGGCTGGTCTTACCATGTCAACACCTAGAAGTTGAGAAAAGCAATGTCAGGGATAAGCACTCGTCATTTCGCCCTATAGCTCCCCTCCCTATCTCTTCTCTTGCTGAACACAACGGGAACGGTCTATGATAGTAGCAGAGTACATGCAATCTGGTGGGTAGCCTGTTCCAGGTTCCAAGATAGTGGGCAAAGGAATTCTGAGAACGGACCTCTAGAGCCAGGGTAAGATTTTCCCAACAAAGGAAAACCAGGGGTTTTACAACTCTCACAAGTGTAATTTACAAGTAAAGCAATTGTTTTCAGACTCTAAAACAATGGCTACACTTGTAAATTACACTTGTAAAAGTTTTATAACATTTACCCCAAACTTAAGGGTTGAGCAAGGCATCAAGATCGAGAAGCACATTCTAAGATTTCTTATGTTTTCTAATTTCGCTATTTCAGTTTTAGACATGAAATAATTACGTATGACAAAACACAACACCTTTATAAACGTGGATGCAGTTTGCCTGGTCCAAGAACCACGCCAAGCCGTTAAAACAGGACGCCTGTACAAATTTACTGTCTGTTAGAATGGTTCGCCATCCTTTGCCTGTGGGGTGTTCCTTAGACACGTCTGTTCTCATGAAAACGTCACCGTTAAGCTAAAAACAAGGCAATGAGATGTATGTTTGCTGAGCATCAAGCTAAGGAGCATTTCAGGTCTCTTCTTAACTTTGCACTTACTCTAAAAAAAATTCAAAAGTGTTTGGAAATGTAGTTACCTGCACACTGTACCTCCCTCTTAACGGACAACTGCATAAGACGGGCACCTCTCTAAAGAGGACACCTGGATTTGGCCCCTAAAAGGCGACAACTCTCTAAAACAGACACCGACATTTGGCCTCTAAAAGGTGGACAATTCCCTAAAACCGACACCTAGATTTGGTCCCTATAGGACGGAAACCAACCTAAAACGGACATTTATATTTGGTCCCTAAAAGGTGGACACCTTCTTAAAGCGAAAACTTCTAGATTTGGCCCCTAAAACACGACACCTCTCTAAAACGGACATCTAAAGCTGGTTCCAAAACACCCAACGGATGACTCTTTAAGTGATGTTACACCATTTTTAGGGCAACAATATTAGAACAATGTTGTAAGAATTTGAAACAATAATGTAACTCTCTGTAGTGATGAGTCCCGCATAATATCACCTTTCGAGTGAGCCGGCTGACTGTATACGGACGTTTCGTAAGTCTCCTTACAAACTTCGAAGCAGATTAGTTACCCTTCGGGGCCGTTTTCATTGACAATATAATGGGAATACTCTTAAAGTATTGACCTTTCAAACGTAAAAACAATTAAAAGACAGACGTTACAAAACCAGACATTGTCAACTTTCTAAGCCTGGCTTATAAAGATCTTACTCGGTTCCGCAATTCGCCACTTTAGCAACGAGAAGGGGACTGGAACCGACACGCGCCCCGCAATTGTCTCTGGGATCGTCACTGGGGACGCGCCGACCAGCCATCGGCCAATTTTTTACCCCGTCCCCAGTAACAGTCCCAGAAGTCTTTGCGAAAGTTAGCTCGGCCCAGTTTGCTTCTCGTTTCTATTAGCGAATTGACAACCACGTGACTGTGACTCACCTTTATCCCCCAGACTGCAGACTGATCTACCACCACGTGACGCATGTCTTTTTCCACTGGCTGCCATTTCTTTCCCGTTAAATGATTAGCGTTAATCCCCGAACGAGCAAGTGCGTAATTCTTGCGATCAATGCACCAAATGACATCACCGGCATTATTGACAGCTATCATTCTAGCTGAGCCCCTCAGTTGGGTCCACGTCACGACAGAGAAGTGAGTGGGACAGTAATAGATATTATCGTAGGTGGTCACGCACCAAATATGGACATCGGAAACGGCCACAAAGTGTACGTACCCCGGCCCCGGTGGGGAGTAATCCGCCCAGCTGTCCGCTAGTAAACGTAGGTTGAGACTAGTAGAGCCTGCAGAGCGAGAAAGAGAGGAACCAGATCCTGTAGATGAAAAAGACCCTTCCAGGGGAGGGACGTCCTCGTGGTTCACAATTTCAAGATCGCTCATAGCCCTTAAGCTTCGTGCAGGGGAGCGTGGCCATGAGGCGGTGTCGCCGAGTTCCTCTGCGCCCTCCGAGTCAAGAGACACGGGGGGAGTAACTTCAGAGTCACTCAGAATGTCAGTGCTTGCTCGCCGGGGTATAGAAGACAGGATTGATACACTCGCACTCACCAGCCGACTTTTAGAGCGAGATGACTTTTCTACTGACGCATCAAATGTTGCGTCAGAAATATTCACTGGAGTGTTGGAGTAAATATTTGGTAGATAATCGGCGTTAGAGGATTCGTCCAGGGTTGAAGTGACAGCTTCGGCGCCAATATCATCTTCTATTAGCGTGCTTGTGGTCAAAGAAACTGAATCCATACATAAACTGTTTTCTCGTGACAAAGTGCTACCTGAGACAGAGCCAGAACTTGGAGATTTACTCAGATCATCAGTCCGTTCTAACGGTACCACTTTACCCGCTTCTTCTGTCACGCAATTGTCTTGAGTTGTCACGTCATCCACTACGCTATAAGAAGCTGGATGAGAGACGCATGATGCACAACTAACATCAGTGACGTCATGTTTTTCTTGCGAGCCTTGTTGTGTAACGTGGACTACCGTTAACTGAGGCTGCGTAGAAGCCAACTTGTCATCTCCTTCTGATTCTTGGTTTTGCCCAGAGGATGTTTCACTACTCCTGTCACCTGAGTCGAAGTCCGACGAGATGTCGGACAACCTATTCAGTGTAGGGTCGAAACCGTCAGGGCAGTCGGACGGGTCATCTCCATCCTTACGGTCGGGGGGTTGGGTAATGTCAGCTGTGGTTGGCTGATCTCTAATCCCGTCTTCGGTATCGGAGACTGTTTTGGATGAAGAATCTGAGAATGAAACATATCCGCTTTACAATTTACTACTTCCACTGATTGTACTACTCTAAACTGTTAGTAGAAATATAACTGAGGACATCAGCCGTTCCTTCCCCGGGTACCCACCCGGGGTCAGCCGAACACGTGCCGTAAGCAGGACTTGAAATAACGGCCGCCCAGTTAACAATGTCCGGTCAAAAATAGGCTTTGTCCAGACATATTGTTGGATGACCGGACATTTGGTCCCGTTGTTTACTCTTCTAATGGAAATGTCATTCAGAATCTCTTCAGATTTTAAAACAATAGAGATATGACGTAATAGACCTTTTTCCGGCCAAAAATGGGTTTGACCGAACAAACTTGACCGCCTCCATCCAGGAAATTATTTCAAATCCTGACTGTAAGTCTACTCTGATAAATCATTAGCAACAACTGAAAACATCGCGCGTAATATTTAGTGCATTGCACAACAGAAGCTCGAATAGCTCAAGAATACTTATATACCACACTAATAATGGCACAGCCTTCGCATATTCAAAGCTTAAAACTTTATTCAAACAACTTTCATGCCTTCAATGAGGTATCCTCTTCCCTTGTTGCTAGTTCCTGAATTGGTACTTTTAAAGGGGGTAAAGGAAATTTTTGACATCAGTTATCTAAGGTCTTCCTAAAGTTCTCTATCGCTAATGGTACGGAAAGACGGGCAACAAAAAAATTATGCAACCTGTCTTGCAACATTGCTGCAAAACGAGTTGAATAGCGATGTTGCGCGTTTAACCACCCACATTAAACCTGTCTTGCAACGAATCAGGTTGTTAACAGGTTTGAACATGGGTGGTAAAACACGCAACATCGCTATTCAAATTCAAATTTTTGCAGCAATGTTGCCAAGACAAGTTGCACGTTTTTTGTTGCCCGTTTTTCCGTACCTTAAGTGAGAGAAGACAACCTCTTTGAGTTTAGCTGTAAGAGTCCGTTATTATTGTGAAACGTAACAATAGCTTTCTTGTACTATAAAAAACATACCTTTGTTAGATTTCTTTTTGTTCCGCTTTTGTTTTCGAAACACGATCTCTCCAAAGTCTTGATGTCTTATATCTTGATATCTTTTAAAAGGATCCACATGATCGACTGCCAGTGAAATACTTTTTGCGGACGCATCAGAAGTCCCTACTGAAACAGGTTCAGAGATCTTGTCCTGAAACACGCAAGTCGCGTAATACAGCATGTCAGCTTGGACATTTTCTAAAATCGCCTTTCCAAAACAAGTGTGAAATAACGTAAAGAAACATTGTAGCTGAGTAGAGCTACAAATGATTTATAATACAAATCAATGCAGTAGAGCTGACTGGGTTTCCCAAGAGGATGTTCATACCCGAGTTACAACGTTTTAACATTACAATAAAGGTGCAGCTACAGACAACTACAGGTGTACCTCAATCCCAACAAACTCGCCAAAAAATTATTTAATCTGAACATAATAATTTCGAGCATACTGGGTTTTAAAAGTGACACGCAGTCTTGACTATTACGTTTCGCTTACTCTCCTGCCCTAGCGCTTGTCACTTTTTGTTTTTGTTCTTGTTGTTGTTGTTGTTTTTCTCTTTTGCCGCACATTTACTAAGCTTCATTTTGGTGGGAAGAGTTGTAGGGAAAACGTTTGGAATACGAGTTATCTGTTTTTGTACTTACATTGTTTACAACTGGCAGTTGTTTGTTGCATTCCAGCTGTGGCTGCTTTGTATTTTCCTCCTCTTCACTTTTATAGCTGTGCTCCATAAGCGCAACAACATCCACAAGAGGATTAGCCAGTCTGGGAATCAAACTCAGCTTCATCAGCCGCCTCTCCCCTCCCCGCTGCAAAACGTAAATCTCATGGCCCGCGGTACTGACGTCCACAATGTCACCAAGGTTGCCATGGTAACCAACAAGGGCGCAAGGCGAGGGGTCTAGGACCCACAGTCGTGACGTATCCCAGGTAACAAAAAACTGCCCGTGCAACAGTCTCAGGGGGCCAAACTGGGGTTGATAGTCTGGGGGAAGTTTTGTCAGCGTGGGCGGTGGGGGGTTAAGTATCATGATACCCGGGGGATTTTCATTAGTCAAACACTTGTACATTAGAGTTGACAAGACCTTCCCATTGGTGTCAGCAGTCCATAGGCGTTGGCCTGGCCTTGAGGTGTACACAGTCGGTTGCTTCTTCAACCTCTCGTCTGATGTTCCTCTTGCTGGAGGATAGAACATGGCTCCAAATCGTCCTAGACTAAACGAGCAAAGCAAATACAGCATAATTAAATAACCTAGTAGTAATCATAGATTATTGAGTGCGTTCGACTTTTCTTAGCTTTACCGTCAAGTATTAGTCCAAAATTAGGAAAAGGTGAAGCGAAACTGTTCTAAAAATAAAAATTCTTTCTATGCTCTCCGCGTAGACGGCTTCATATATTAAAAATAAAATATCTTATCCATCCTCGAGTATGGCCCACAAAAATGGTAAGTAGATCGTAAAAATCTACAGTATATTTTGTCCAGAAGGTTCTTTGCCCTACACAGTAAGCCGTGGTTTTCCTTCGGTTACAAACAATAGTTAGCCAGCAGGCATAAAAACATATAAAAGGGCAAAAGAAATGAACAGCGGTACAATAATGGATGGCGCACAAACCTTAGGCTAGGAATTAACTTCGACGTAGTTTTCCTCAGCAGAAAGCATTTCAAGCATTAATTACAGTGTAACCATTTTTTTTTTCTAATTTAACCAAAAGAAAATGGGAGAATTTCATTAACATGCACTGACCTTTTCCTTTCTTTTTGTCCAACTTGAGTAACCTTCTCAGAATGAAAGTCCCACAGAACAGTCCTTTTCTCAGATGAAATCAAAAGAGCATCCCATGAATATGACAGCTGGACAATGGGAGAAGCCTCTTGTAAAATCATCGCCGTCTGAGTAAGTTCCTATTTGAGAAAAAAAACATTGTTTTTTAAGCTAATTTTTAACTTTTAAACATTTTTTGTGGCACACATTTCTTTGTTCATGGTTAAATGTCTAAGATCATCAAATAGAAATCACCTTCTGCTTAACACTGGTATTTATGAACAGTGAAATCTGTGGTTGAAAAGGTCAGGTGCAAACCAGAGAAGTTAAGTTGAGGAAAATGTAACAATAGTATACATGTAAAAAAAATGTCACATGCCAAAATTCAGGTCTTCTACAGTTAAAAAATAACGTTGTGGGATTAAAAAAAGGCATTTAGGTTATTTGTGCTCCCAGCTTTTTAATTGTACTACAGTTTAATATTTACTTAACAAAGTGCTGTTTTACAATTTTATCACCATTGTTACTGTACTTCTAGATAGAACTAAACCATTTTAGTAAAATCCAACTAGTGGTCTATTATCAATGCAGCGTTTTGATTGGTTGAGCTACTACTAGGCTATATCTCTAATATGTTATAGCCCACTAGTAGTGAAAAGCGCCAGCTTTGAAAAAAACAATGGCGGCTGAATCATGTTTTGCTATTTTTGACCAACAAGTTGGATTTTACAAAACCATTATTCCTCTCGTCCTCCTGGCCTCTGAGTCAATAGCCCATTCGGCCTTTGGCCTCATAGGCTTTTGACTCAGACACCATGAGGGTGGGACAGGAATAATTGTTAAACAGTTATCATTAATACTGTGTTTGTTATTAATTTTTTTTGTGCACAACATATTATTTACCTCCTGAAGCTTTACCACAGTGACATAAACTTTGCCCTGTACATCCCCACTGTAAAGCAGTTCTCCATCAGGGGACCACTCTAGACAGGTAACTGGACTGTTATGGGCCCCACTTACATGCATGGTCTGAAGCTATAGATACAGGTTATAAATACCAGAATTATATTAACGCTTACCTACCGGGCACGAGGGCTGTACGGCCAGGTCCTTGGTCCAGTATTCCCCAGTACAGCCCTTGCACTAGGTTAGTAAGTATAACCGTGCCTTATTGACCTAGCATGAGGTCAACATGGCTGTTTATTGGCCAAGTTCATCTTTGCATTTTTACAGACCAAGATGAATTTTAGCCTGTGTACAGATGCCCCCCTCCCCTCAGAAAAAATCAGGAGAGGTTGAGGTCAATAAAAATGCAAAAAAGAACAAGGCCAACATCCAGCCATCCTGAACAAACATTAGCCTGGTCAATAAATGATTTATTATATGGCCAAAAAGGGAACTTTTTCTTGTTAGATCAGTGCAAGAAACTGTGAGTGGTCCAGATGGGTCCACCTTGCCCCTCCGGGGTTGCAAATAACAACACAGGATTCATTTCATCTTGCCAGCCCATGGATTCAGCCACACAAATGGAATGATAACAGAGAAATCAATGCTCAGTAAACAAAATAGAGTGGCACAACAGGGGTATCAAACTGGGGTGGCTCAAAGTGGCTCAAACTCCTAATGTGACCCTCACATGAAGGAAAAATTTGACCAAACATTGCAAAATGAACGAGGTGAGATTTAATGACGACTTTCCATAAATTATTCCAGAACCAACTTGATGGCTATATCTTAACTACATGTGCATCTATTCTCATTGTACCTTGCCAAATCCTTGTGAAGCCAAAACAAACGTAAAAATTGTGATTAGTCCACTGTTAAAGCCAACTGCTGCATAATTGTGGGCAGGCAAAAGCCGCACGCACTTGGCAGGCTCATGAGTTACCTAAAAAATACAAAAAAAATTCAGGTTTTCCCTACATCAGACCTATTTCCATAGTATGAAAATTAACGATTGGTGGTGTGCCAATAATCAATTTATTAGTACAATGTATAATCAGGCATTGATCAAAACCTTCAAGGGATGTGATAATCGATGATGGAAAACGCTCAATTGATGATCACAGAAAAAAGTAAATTTCTTGTTGGCAACTAAACATATTGAAAACTTGTGTATTGTCTAAATTAAAGACCATAGATAATTTGATCACCTGAGTTCAGTGGTCCATGATCAAAAAACCGCCAATAAAGTTTGTATTACATGTAATTTGACTTGCACAAAGGTAAAAATTTATAAATAGAATTGTTGCAGAGATTTTTTGAACTTATAATCAATGATCCATGAGGCAGGTCAATCCGGTCAGCCAACATGTACATGTACATGTAGTATACATTGGAACCTCTTATTTGGGACACCTCAATTCAGGGACTACAAAATTTGTTCCTGGAAAAATGTTGATAGGATCTTTGTACATGTTACCTCTATTGAAGGCACACCTCTATTCAGGGGAAATGGACACTGTTTCTAGGTCCCGAAACCAGGGTTTAACCTCCATTCTGGGGAAACCTTTCCTTAATTAGCACCCAGAAAGTGACAGACCAGAAACATTTGTTGATACATGCAAGTTTAAGTGTTCACTAGTCACAATGGCAAAAGCTTTATTCAAAACTTGAACTACATGTATCTCACTTAAAATCAATGTACTGCACTTTTAACACACAACATTGAAGAGATAAGTTATTTATGATTTTTTACACATTATCTAGCTGCTTGAAATAATGACTGCAGCAGATTGCAAGCCAGAGTAAAAGCACATTTTATACTTTATTTGTCGGTTAATTATTAGTCAAGAAGAAAAAAAACAGACACTTGTGTTAGTCCCAAGGGTGTCTCCTGAAAAGAGGTTGCACTGAAAAGTAGAAACTATACCACATGCTCTAAGCAAAAAAAACTCACCTCTGATGGAAGTTTTGACAGTCTCTTACAAGTCCGATCATACAGGAAAATAGCTCCTAAATTTGTGCCAAGCACTATAGCATCAAATGAAACATCCAAACAAGTGTACTCGATGGTGAAGGATTTAAAATTGTCATGAGCTCTCTCTTTCAGGGCATTGAACAAGTTCTTTACTCCATGTCCTTTGGTACGGTCCCAGACATGACCCATTAAGTTCTTAGTTCCATACTGTGCTTTATATGGTAGACAACTGAGGATATCTTTCAGTGGTTCTAACTCAGAAAGGACAATGTCCCTCCCAATGACAAAATCTAGAGGTAAGCAACACATTGCATTATTAAACCTAGCTGTAATGGGAAACACTAAGTCTTAATCACTTTGTCTGATGCAAGTTTCATTTGCAGCCAAAAACAGTTTGTTTCAGGTACACTGTATTGTTGAGAAAGCCAGGTGTTGTTAGTATTAATTTTCATGTTTGTGTTTAATACAGAGGCCATGTTAGGGTAAAATTTCAACAAACAACATGGTTTCGAAACAGCTACATAAGACCAGATAAAAGGTGACAAATGATATAAAGTTGGGTTAAGTACCTACAGGGACATGTCCTACTCCTCAAAATGCGAAACGACCATATTTGAAATTTAAACTAGGGACATACATACCCCCAACCCCTCCCCTCCAAGATGGCCTCAGTTCACATACGGCTATAGGATTTCCTCTTTATTCCAGAGTAAATCCAACTTTGCACTGTATTCATCACCATTTCAAAACCATGTCGTTTGTTGGACTATTTACTCTAAAAGGACCTTTGTTGAATTGCAGTCTTTAAGCCAGAAATTTGTTTTGCTCAACGGCCTTTCACCAGGACTTAAGTTGATTTACCCAGATGAATAAAACACTTTAACAAAAAAAAATGTCCAGCGATCTTATTTAACCGATGGGAGCTGTTAACTTATGTGTTGCAGTCACTGCACATGTATTTCCACACTTATTCCTTTTTGTTCAGGTTCAGAGAAAGAATGAAAATTCTTATTGGGTGAATAGGCCATTTTACAGTTGTGTATGGAAGCGAGGCTGAGGGTGACCTTGTTTTGATACAAACCTTCCTGCTTTATTATGTAAATCAAGTTATTCTTATGCTAACCAGTATTTTTCAAGAACAATTTCCATAACAAAGCATAGAAGGTTTGTATCAAAACAAGGTCACCCTCAGCCTCACTTCCATCCATAACTGTAAAATGGCCTATTGACATTCAATAAGGCAAACTGCTAAAGGGCAAATTGACTTTTAGGACAGAAAAAATAGCCAAAAACATGAGTACATGCATTAAGTTAGGGGAACCATTTTACAAAAAGCATGATTCAACTGTCAAGTAGATAATATACATGTAGGCATTATTGCAAATGTACTTTAACCTGTCTGTGTCTACTCTTCATAGTTATACATGTTGTTAGTTTGCATTGCCAGTAAAGGTGCCAAGAGAAACAAGGGAAGCTTTCTGTACAGCCATATACATGTACATCAACTAAATTGTATTTGTTGACTTTCCGTTGAATTTTAATTCAGTAGAGTTTAAAAACTCCGCTGCTTTTCATGTTCACTTGAAATAACATGCCAGTGCCTGCCTTCACACAACTTGAGATGGAACTGAGCGGAAATTTGACCCAAAAGAGAAACCAAAGAGACTTGAGCACTTTAAGATTCATAGAAAGCGAAACATTATAAAATTTCACAGTCGACTGAGGTCAAAATAGAATCATGTGATGGGCCGGCAGTCATGTTTCGACACCTCTAGCTTGATTATGAAAAGACCAAAAGAAAGGAAGTCCTGAGATGTGATCACTCGAAATACAGCTGTTAAACGAACTTGCAGAGGTACATTTTTCATATTGTTAACTTCAATTACTGCTATTATTATTATTATTATTTAAACGAATCTTTAACTCTTCTTTTAACAATCTCCGGTACGATTCGTCTCGAAATACTTTGCAATTGGCAAACTCACCTTGTGGTGTCTCCATTCTAATAATCCAATCTATCCCATTTTTATATCACTCGATACAGATGTCTTGAAATGCAATAGGGACAATACCTAATCGACGTCAACATTATTGCAAGCATTGCGAAAAGCATAAGCATTCCGTTCCACATCTAGCGCCATGTAGCAGCTGCGCCATGTTTACAATTATTTTTCGAGCCCGCGGTGTTGTGGCGTATTAGTCATGTACTGTGTCATGTAAGGTGTCTGGACTTTGTCCCCCCGGGATCGCACTCTTACTGAATGCGCTTCACAAGCAGCATTAGCCTGTGCCAGGCCCTCAGATAGTATAGTGGGAACGTATTAAAACGAGCAAAGCGAAAATAAGACGGGCACGACTTGGGAAAGGGGGCGATGCCGCCCTGTCTCTCCCCAGCCCCCGCGCGTTTTTCGCATTTCTTATTACTGAACGACTTTCCACCACTATCTCGGAGCCTGGAACAGGCTAAGGCAGCATTAGCAGGGGTGTAGCGTCCTTTACGCAAATACGCACGTACGTACTTGAGAAATTGGTAAGATTTTATTTTTAAAGATTTTCTGTTAAAAGTAAAAGCCATTTGAAGCGTCGAGACTTGACTTTGTATTGTACAGATTTAGTCCTGTCGGTCTCTCTGTTATTTCGCAACATTTTTGCACGTAAAATACAACAGTTTTGGAGCGGGAGTGGAATGTGATAAATTCGAAACAATGTTTCGATGTTTGCCTTCAGGAGATCCCACCATACATTGCGTATTCATGAAAAACGAAAAAGAATCGACCCTGATTATCATTCCTTTCAAGATTTATCTGAAACCTGATCTGGAAAATTTCCCCATTCAAAAGCTATTCATTTGTTTAGTTTTCTCTCTCAATCTAAAAATGTCGAAAAAGTCTATCAAAGACCACTTTAATGTCACTCAACTGGAAAATCATGGACCAAACCACTCCCAGAAGGCAACGATAATCCAAATACGTAAGCTGGCTTGTTTCATTTTGCGATATCACTACAGCGGAATGCGAGAATTCTCGTCGTCCATCTGGCCTATGAGGGGATGCTCCGCCCGAAATGGGTGCCTTTCAACTGGCAATGCTACTTATTAAGTAAGGCCTGTTTGAAACGTCGTGCTACTGTCGTGCTAAGCTGGCTCGACTGTAGCTCGACTGGCACGGCACTAGCACGACTTAATTCCAGACGTCGAGTTTAATTCAGTCGAATAGAACGGCTGTCGCCGAAAACAAAACACAAAAACAAAGAAAGCGGGAAGCAAACTTTTAAAAGTATTCTAATGTATTTATAATTTATGAACTGAGTTCAGCACGACAGTAGCGCGATGTTTGAAACCAAGTCGAGCTACTGCGCTGCCTTAGCACGGCAGTATCTGTATTTTTATGCTTTTTTAGGTCTTGTTTTTACAATGTAAATGTTATTAGTCCAACAAAAGTAAGTTGAAAGAGTCCTTTCTCACTGAGAGCACGGTTTATTTCATCCGTAGGTACTTTGAGAATGAAAACTGAAGCCAGGGTACTGGCCATATGACCATAGCTCAACAAGCTCCTGCATGTTGAGAATTGAGAAACTGATCACCTTTAACTTGACTTGAAAGTGAACATATTTTCATACAAATTCACTCTTGAATGGGTATTTGTTTCTCATGCATGTACACAAATAACTATGAACACTTGCTTAAAATAATAATTTGGTACTGTTTACAGGCCTTCGTTGCTATTGAAGACCCACATATTCAATAATCATAAGTCATGATCACTTTCATCATTCTCATGCACTGCAACCGCCTGCTGTAGGTGACTGTGACCACTTTTTGGGCCTGAAGATTTAACTATTTACCATTGTTTTTACCCCCTGGTAAGCCACCAATTGACGCATTCTCTGATCTCTACGTTCGCTGTGTGCACTATGCTACTTAGAATATACAAAGAACTTTAGTATCAATATGAAACTACACATGGTGTCACTTAGAAATTACATGCAATAAATTGTCTTCCATAAAGAAGATGTGCCCGGACCTCTTCTTGAAAGAGGCCCCCTGTAGTCCGATTCCTGTATGGACCGCGTTCCATAGGCGAACACTAAGTCTTTCGTTTTGGGTGGCCGCTCATGGGGGGTTCAACTGTATTATTATTATTATTGTTATTATTATTATTATCATTATCATCATCATCATCATCATCATTATCATTATCATTATCATTATCATTATCATTATCATTATCATTATCATTATCATTATCATTATCATTATCATTATCATTATCATTATCATTATCATTATCATTATCATTATTATCACTTACTACTACAGATGGCATGGGTTAGCAAATGCAACTGCACGTTATCCTGCAGTTATCCACTATCGAACCCATTTCCTTTTGACTATAATTACACAAAGGAAGGTCAAATGGGGTGAATATGGAACCTATGAAACATTGGCTACCCTTCCTTAACAACAGCAACCCATTTAAATCCCAGAACATTCTTTTTAAAGACAGAGGACTGGGTTTAAGTTTACTCCAACCAAATGGAGATTAAGTACTTCTCACCTTCCAATACTAGAGCCAATGTTAAAACCAGCCCTTCCCAATCTCACAATTTACTCCATTTCTCTCCCACCCTTCCATCCCAGACATTTTATGGGCCTCCCCCGAGCTTCACGAGGTACTGCTATACACGTGTTTTTAGTTAGATTAGTCGAGAGAAAATCTGTCTGGTCTGGTAGGTTTAGGGCCATGAATATCCGCCTAAATTCTAAAGTTGTTCCTCATGTTAACAGATCCATATTTATATGGGGACGAAATAGGCATAGGGGCTATGGCTACGGGCAGTTTCATTGCCGCAGGGATAGGACCCCGAGTCACTCCAATATTCGATCTTCGCTCCAAGAAGTCCATTCTTTCCTCCGTGATGTGCTTGACCATTGCAGGTTCCAATTCGGAGAAACGCTTATGTTTCTGTAACTGCACCCATTTCTTATCTGTCTGCGACACAAACTGATCCACACATTTTTCAACTATCCATTCTTCGACAGAAAATTTTTGGCTTACGGTAATCACTTCCATTGCTTCGTCTATATTCATGCCATCTCGGCACCAGTGGCTCAAATATTCCTCGCAGCGGGTTTTCAATCGATCAATTTGATATTCAGTGGAAAGCTTCAGAAGGAAAAGACAGTTTTCCTTTGAAATCCAGAGATCCTGATCAGGATAAATACCTTGAAGCATCTGCTCTATTTCTGTCGCATCTTTGCCCGGAAGTGGTATTTTTTTGGCAGATTTCTCTTTGAACTCTGAAGACAACATCGCCTCGAAGACTGGCGAACACACCATCAAGACGGCTCGATGAACATGAAATTCCCTTTCTGAGACTTGAAGAATCAGGTCACTTGATTTCCATGGGCTAGAAAATCTTCGATGTTCTTGAGGTGAACTGAGGGCTACGTGGGACGCTTTAGAAGGTGCAAGAACGTGTATAGAAGGTGCAAGATTCCGCAGAGACATTTTTAACTTCCGCGTAAAGACTCGCCTCGTTCTGATCTGAGTTGTTACCCAGACATCTCCAGTAAAATTTGACCCCCTGTTAGGAGAGGGTAGAGCAGGGGTTGAGCGACTTTTAGGTCGGTTATCCCTTGTCGTTATTATTATTTGTCCCTGTTATGCAAATTTCATTAAGTCAATGTGAACAAATTCTTTTAAAAACTTCAGTTTCATTCCCTTTTGATTATCACAGAATTTTCGTCCACGCCTTTTTTCAGAAGCTGGGACGAGGGCTGACTCGTCCCCAGTCGTCTCTCATTATTAGTATTTGGTGCGGAAGACTAGAATGGGCTCTTTAACGAAGGAGATGACGGGAAGGAAGAAGGGAGAAGGGAGAGGGTCAGCACTCGTTAACATCCGTCGAAAGGCCCTCTTATCTTCGGTCAGCCTGGGTGGGCAGGATCAAAGTCTTGGTATCAAGGACACACTTAGCATAGGACCTCTAGACACTCACTGAAGCCATGTTTACATAAATTTTGTCAGATTTATTTATTTAGGCTTACTTATTTTATGCTTGGTAATTAAGGTTGCAAATGAAAATGTACTTAAACTGTGCGTTTTGGTTCGAAGCCATTGATAGAATAAAGTCTTCATCTACATGATATCTGCAATTTATTTCTTGGGAAAGGTTGCCTATCAGGTCAATGGTTTTGTTCAAGAATTTTTTAATACGTTTCTTTAACGGTACATCAATGAATGAATGGTGGAATCAATATTTTTAATTCAACTTAAGTAACCCCTCAGAGTTTTGACTTGGCTTCTTGTTGTTTCGTCAAAAATATGTCCTGTAAAAACTGAAAGGGAAGGGTCCAAAGAATTTGGAAATGGTATCTTCCCATCTGCATTAGCCCTTCCCTCTCTGTAAATATTCCCCACTCCCTGTTTTCTTTGAGGTCTTGCTTGAATATTAGTTTATAAGTGTACCTTAAAGCCTCTTAAAGGTATGTTATTCTAGAAAAAAAGAAAATGTTCTGTCATTCGATCAAGTTGAGCAGATGCTATTTAATTTCATGAAGCAAAAACAAACATGGAAAAGTAATTATTCAACAGTAAGATTGTTTTTCCTTGTTTGATCATCATTAAACTTCCCTTCAGTTTTCTTGTGGATTATTGACTGTGTGATTTGACTGGTGGATCAATTTTTGGTGCACTCTCGATCCGATGCGGCTTTTTCTAACCTCTTTCTTTTTTCGTGCACCTGCTTTTCAGGCCATTACTGGAAGATGACATCATAGGTAAGCGAAGGTGTGCAGTTCTATATGGCACTGCTACCTTTGTAACTGGCACTCCTTCCTATAAACTGGCACTGCTTCTTATAAACTGGCACTGCTTCTTATAAACTGGCACTCCTTCCTATAAACTGGCACTGCTTCTTATAAACTGGCAGTGCCACTTATTTAATAACTGGTAGTGCTACTTTAACTGGCAATGCTGAGTTGAAGTTTATGAAAGGGCAGAGGGAAATCTGTTAAAGAAACGAAGTATCTCATGGTTGTATCAATATAAAATGTATCGAAAACACTTTATAAAATGCTTGCCAGTAGCCATACGTTGTCTTGTTCACGAGCTAATATACTTTTTCATTCATTCATTCATTTATGCATGCATTTATTTAGTATTTTTTAATTTATTTATTACATAAACTATCTATAACACCTTAAGGTCCCAGTTGGTGCGTCCAAAAGAAAAGACTACGCCTGAGAAGAAAACGGGCGTGGTGTACGACATTACATGCAACAGCTGCGGAGAGCACTACATACTACATAAGATGGACAGCTAGGGCTCTGGAGAAGAGACTGGGCGAACGCCAAAAAAACAAACGGCAGTCTGGGAACACCAGTCCAAAGCCAACCATGAGATCTACTGGGAGGATATCAAGATCCTTGACCTGCGTAACAAGCGTTTCTGTTTGGCTTCGGAGCAAGGGAAGATCGAAGAACGGGATTTTTGGACGGTTTTGGCCGCGCGAGAAATGGAACCTTTCTTCCCCAACCCCTCCCCGCTCTTTTACCCGAGCCATTTTCACGCGGTCTTTGACTATCGTTCCTCGCTCTTTGCTCCGAAACCGCACGGAAGCCCTTGCTGTGCAGGCTAACCAGGAGACGGTGAACATTTAATCAAGGAGGCCATCCATATCAGTGCCCCCGGCCCTAAAAAGAGATGGGGATTATGCACGTGACTAATTGACGTGACAACACTGAGCATTTGTTACTAATGAAGACTATGCAATACAGTCGACAGCTACAATACTAAAATCTTAGACTTTGTAACTAGAATTTTCTTTTTCAAATATTTATATTTATTTATATATTTATTTATTTGATTTCCTGATAGACTTGAATGTTTCTTTGCTAATCAGGAACCAAGAAAAGAGTCACCTTAAAAGGTTTATGGGTAAGACCAGAATTTCTTTACAATATTGGCCATTGGCACCTTTATTTAAGTCAAGTTAGAGCCTAGAGTTGCCGGCTGGTGCGGTTTTCACAAATTCGGCTAGATTTATTTATTTTTTATTTTTATTTTTATTTTTTGAGGTGGTTGTACATGTACAGTTGTGCTGCTTAAGAGCGGATGTCAGTAAATATCGACCAGAGGTCTACAAAAGCAAGAGCCATAATAGGACAGAGAGGGACACTCAGGGCGTTGGCCGGGATATCTTAATCCCAAAAAAGTTATTTTTAGAACTATGCGGACCATGCGAAAACAGTTTCCGGTAAACTGGTTGACTTCCGGAAGACTCGCTTTCACGATTTCAGGGCGCCAAAGCGAGGCGGCGTCAACAAATAAAAAAAAATGGCGGCACAAGTGGAGGGATGATGTGAAGTTGATAAATTGGCCTTCTTCAACAAAGAACCTACCATAAAAACTCCTTAAAACTTCTACACAATTGGGTTCTTTACAAGCAACGGTAGAAATCGGTAAAAGCGACCGCGTGACCATCGTTTTTGTTTGAACAGCTGGAAAGAGGACAAGAAGCATTGCGGCCCGGATAAGCGTTGAAGACAAAATGCGCGGGTCCTACAAAGACGACCGTACAAGCAACCATGTGGACGTATTTTCTATTGAAAGAGGAAGGAAAAGAACGTATAAAGGTTTCCAGTATTTTTGTCACGGACGTGACCGGGAATCTTGTGGAACACACCTTTTCCTGCTTGAGTGATATTTTGTTCCGCACTTCACATTGGACAATTAGCAATTCTTTATTGAACACGAGGTTAATAGAAGCGGAGCTTAATGTTCCTAAATCAGTAAAGAAACCAAAAAGCTCAATTTGATTGACAGATCAAATCATGTGTGGAAATCGGTAAACAATAGGTTTCATCTTTACAGAATTTTCAAACATTGCAAATCAAATCGGAAACAATAGCCTATATGGGTTATATGGAATCGCCAGAAGTTTAAATTGTACTTTCAAGCCTAAGAAGAAAAGTAGAGCTTTGTTTTCATCTGTCGACTCGCCAAGTTAGAGGAAAAAGGTTTTTTGTGCAGCTAATTTGTGCTGTTCTTTGTAAGTGCAGACAATGGTGGCCCGGTTGCTAGAGGTAAGGAGCCGTTTCTCTGTAGTTTTCTCTGTCCTTTTTTAATTGAAATCTATAGCTTTCGTTAACATTTGCTTTCATTTTTTTTTTCTCATAAGTCAGTTGAATTTGATTTCGGGGGAAAATTCGTCTTTAAAGGAAATGTTGAGTTCACCCAGCCCTTCTACTCGATTAAACTGTAATTGTCAACATTCCATCGAGCAAAAAATATTGAAACTTTGAGGTATTTTCATACCTTCAAAAGAGTTGACCCAAGGATTTTGCCGAATTCTGAAAGGTTCTTACTCTAAAAAAATTAGCAAAACAACGAGCTCACGAATTATTTACTCGCGAGGTTAAAACACTATCACTGAGTGTGTATCCTGAAACCGATTTTTGCTTGTAAAAACTTTATTTGTGTAAGGTTATTTGTGTTTTTCATGTTGCAAACGGTGTTGAAATAAATACGACAGTATGATAATCTAATCTGGAGTTTGTTTTACCAAGCCTCATATTTTCCTCATACACCTGTACGACCCTGTAATAATTAACCTTTACAGATCCTGCACCACAATGTATAGGTAAGATTTCCATACAACCCCAAACATTTGTTATGTGTGTTAAATAATATAAGCTTGCTGCATGCATAATAAATGTATGGGTTTGGATGCACAGGACCTTTTGATGTTGTGTTTGCCACTTATTGATCCAGCAAGTTTTGTCTACTTTAGTAAGCACTCATGGTGTTAGGTGTCGGCTGCTGAATGTAGTCTTTTCTTTTTTTCTCTATAGAAAGCACTCAAAAGTGTTAAGAATATGAACTACTGCAATAAGTTCAAGCTGTGCATAGCTTCTTGTTTATAATTATGTCTTATTTCTTGTACCTCCCCTCCTCAGTGAAAGCCTAATTAACTCATTTTCTACATTGTATGGTATGCAGACCCCATATTAAGCAGACACCCTGTATTCAGCAGTCGAATAGCTCAAAATGTGGCAAAACGTTTCTTTCCACAATTTAAGAAAAACAAACCAGTATTTAGTGGATATCTCTAATAAGCAGAAAGCAGCAAAGTTTGTGTGGATGTCCCCCTAATTCTAAAATTTTTACAGGTTTTTTTTTATTTATAACAACCTTGTATGCATAAAAATAGGTGGTAAAAAGAAGGATGAATGAGGATGCAAAGAGAGAAGAACTGTGTCCTTATGCCAGGCTGGCTCCCTCCCTGAAGATATAATATAAAATACAACATGTAAAGGTTTTATAAAACTGGTACATCATTTTTATGTTGTGTGTCTTTTAGACTGTGAGCAGTCTCTCTTCCGCTTGAAAATCTGTAAGCGGGAGTATCTGAGCAGTGAAGTTGCGTGAGTTGCGAGGGCGCAAATTCGAATACGCTGCTCAAATACTCTCGCTTACACATTTCCAAGCAAAGGAGAGAGACTGCTTGCAGTCTATATGTCTTTCAGTGTCTGCAAACTTTTCTGTTGTTTTCTGACAGGTTGAATTGAAGGAACAATAATACTAGCAATCATGAATTCTCTTTTAAGATCTTTGCATGACCTTGCCACGGAATTGATACTGGGGAAAATAATGTACAAGTTTGACAAACAGTGCAAGTTCTATATTTTGGGGCAAGGGAGCACTTTTTTATTTATTTATTATTTTTTACACTTCTGTTAAACTACGTGGCTGCCAATGCATTTGGGATTTGAAATTTGAGGAATACTGGTAAGAGTGTGACCAACTGAGTGACACACATTATTGTGAAAGGTTGAACCCAGGAGTCATTTCAAAAGTATGTTGAGTTTGATCATCCGGGTGAACATCGTCACTGTCAACAATAACAGTCCTATTTAGGACTACGTTCACCTGGATGATCAGCTCAACCAACACATGTTATTGTACACACTACATTAATATTAATTTGTCTCCTTCTAGATGCTTTCCTCTACATTGCCTCTTTCAAGCCATGGCATGAATAGATGCAATTGATTCAGTCACACACTATGTTTTATTGCTCCAGAATGTTTCTCTCAATGCAACCCTGGCATGCAGGTGCATAATTTGATTAACTCACCAATGAAAGAAACTTGACCTAATTAAGAGGTCAAGGTGTGACCAAAGGTTTTATTTTAATGTGATACTGCCATTTTTAACTTAAACCCTTCCTCAATGAAGGTCATATTCTCAAATACTGATCATCTTAACTGATAATAACAGCCTCAATTTCCTGTGATGTCTTAGTGGTTGCATGAGGCCTGATCAATCATAATGTGCAGGCCAGCAACATGTGAAAGATTGGGGTGTCATGGTGGATGCCTTAAAAGCAAAAGATCACACAAACTTGCTCTGCCTGCAGACTCAGCTTTAAGATTAACAGAAATGCAACATTAATATCAATAAAGTCAATGTTTAAACATGTTGAAATGCAAAAAGGTGCTCACTTTACTATTGTCTGTATTATACTTCTGATTG
Source organism: Porites lutea (assembly GCF_958299795.1). Taxonomy (NCBI): domain Eukaryota; kingdom Metazoa; phylum Cnidaria; class Anthozoa; order Scleractinia; family Poritidae; genus Porites; species Porites lutea. The sequence continues at coordinate 9,450,311 of NC_133207.1, read as the reverse complement.
GTTTAGGCAGCAAAATTCAAGAAAAATTTGCAAAGCAGCATGTATATGAATCCTTATAACAAAATCTTATGAGTCTGAATAAAACAGATATCCCATGCATGTCCGGAACATAAAATTAATGTAAAGTTTTCTTCAGTTGGCTATAATGTTTGCAGCTCTAATGATTGGTTGAAACCTTTTAACACAAAGAAACTACCCCTTAAAATGGGTATGGATACATTTATTTTTGAAAACATTGTTTTTTCTGAAAATACGGTTAGAAACTTTTCAAACATACTGAGCTATTCATCTGCTTAACATAGGATGTAACTTTTAATATGGGGTCTGCTTAAATATACAGGTTTTGCCATACACTATTATAAGTTTGTATTTTTTTCTGTGTGGGAGGGGGTAAAAAAAATAAGACACAACTCAGTAAGAAGCTATAAACAGCTTGAACTTATTGCAGTAGTTTTTATTCTTAAACTTTTGAGCGCTTTCTATGACGAAAAAAAGAAAATACTACATTCAGCAGCTGACACCTAAAAACATGAGTGCTTACTAAAATAGAGAAAACTTGCTAGATCAATAAGTGGCAAACACAACATCAAAAGGTCCTGTGCATCCACGAATGCCTGAACTTTGAATTATGCTGTGGTATGATTTGCATTCAAACCCCTACATTTATTATACATACAGCAAGCTTACATTAATTATTTAACGCACATAATGAATGCTTGGGGTTGCATGGAAATCTTACCTACACATTGTGGTGCAGGATCTGTAAAAGTTAATTATTACAGGTGTATGAGGAAAATATTAGGCTTGGTAAAACCACATAAAGTAAATAAACGCCACATGAGATTATCATACTGTCGTATTTATTTCAACATGAAAAAACACAAATAACCTTACCCAGAAGCATTGCGACAGAGTTATACGCTTCGGGGTTATATGCTTCTGCCTTACACAAATAAAGCTTTTACAAGCAAAAATCGTTTTCAGAATTCAGTGATCTTTGTGGTGTTTTAGCCTCTCGAGTAAAAAATGAGATAGCTCGGTGTTTTGCTAATCTTTTTCAGAGTAAGAACCTTTCAGAATTCGTTAGGGTCCATTTTTTTTTTGAAGGTAAGGAAGACTTCAAAGTATTCAAGAACGTTTTCCGATTAACTTTACTGAGCAGTATTTTTCGCTCGATGGAATGTTGACAATTACAAATTGAATAGAAGAGGTGGTATCTGTGTAGACCCTGTGTAAACTCAACATTTCCTTCAAAGGCGAATTTTTCCCAGAAATCAAATTCAGCTTGTGACAAAAAAAATTAAAAGCAAATCTTTACGAAATTTCGAGATTTCAATGTCAAGAAAACTACAGAGAAACGGCACCTTACCTCGAGCAACCGAGCCACCATTGTCTGCACTTATTAAAGAACAACACAAATTTGCTGCTTCCCTAACTTGGCGAGTCGACAGATGAAAACAAAGCTCTTCTTTTCTTCACAGGCTGGGAAGCAGAATTTAAAGTTCTGGCTATTCCATATAACCCATTATTACGCCATTGTTTGCGAAAGGATTTTTAACTGCCATTTGATTTGCAATGTTTGAAAATTCTGTAAAGATCAAACTTTTGCACATACCGATTTTCACACATGAATTGATCCGTCAAAACCGTCAATCACATTGAACTTAAATGGTCTCCTTAATGATTTTTAATCTTGCTGAATAGTGGCTTTAGGAATATTAACCTCGCCGCGAATATTCCGCTTCTATTCACCTCGTGTTCAAGAATAATTGTTAATTGTCCAATGTGAAGTACGGTACCAAATATCAGTCAAGGCAGGGAAAGGTGTTTTCCACTTGATTCCTGGTCATGTCCTTGAGAAAAATACTGGAAACCTTTATACGTTTTTTTCCTTCCTCTTTCAACACAAAATACGTCCACACGGTCGCTTGTACGGTCGTCTTTGTAGGACCCACGCGTTTTGTGTAAAACGCAATGCTACTTGTCTTCTTTCCAGCTGTTCCAACAAAAACGATGGTCCACGCGGTCGCTTTAACTGTATTTCTACCGTTTCTTGTAAAGGATCCGTTTGTGTAGAAGTTTTAACTATTTTCTATGGTAGGTTCTTCGTTGAAGAAGGACAATTTATCAAGTACACACCCTCCGCATTGTCCCTCCACTTTAGCAGCCATTTTTTTCATTTATTGACCCCGCCTCGCTTTGGCGCGCTGAATCTTCCGGAAGTCAACCAGTTTACCGGAAACTGTTTCCGCATGGTCCGCATAGTTCTAAAAATAACTTTTTTGGGATTAAGATATCCCAAAGGCGTGACTGGGAGTGTCCCTCTCTGTCCTATTATGGCTCTTGACAAAAGTGAAAAATCGAAAATTCTCAAAAAAAATCACAAAGTAGCACTAGGTACGCTATTAACATAAATGTAATTTTTACTTCGATCCGACAATTATTTTCTACGTACGGGGGGGTTAATGGTTTCGCGGCTCTCGAACCGGGTTTTCCAGGCCCGAGACCATGTGTCACAAAAAAATCGTTTTAAAATTCAAATCCATTGTAATGAGGACAACAAATAACTTATTCAGAAGAGTACATAATTGCACACATTTTAAGTGGTGATTTACTCAGTTTGAACGAAAGTGTAATATTTTGGATATTTTTCACTATTTTCAATATTTTGCATGTTTTCGTTCAATGAAAAAATTGCAAATTTCAAAGCGCAAAATCGTCGACTGGTACCTCGATTTCAGTAACGAGTCTTATACCACGTTAAAGAGCGTTATCTCTTCTTTCAAAATCTGTATTCAAAACTAAGGGCAACTTAAAAGAAAATTTTTGAGGCCAAAAGATACAAGTAGTACTTTTCTGAAATTTGAGCTTCCCAGACTCAGCGGGCCGATGCTAAAAACTCAGAAAAATGCAATAAGAAATCAGTTTGAGCAACAGTGGTTTAACGTTATCAGCTATCAGAAACCAACACGTGTTTATCGAGCGATCTGATAAAATTTAAAGCCGTTTTCCAACAAGAAAAGCAGAGTTTAGCCATATTCTGCTACCAAACGCACGAGTCACGTAAGGTTGTCAAAGGGCAAAGCACAGTACTAAACTTCAAAAAGCAAAGCGTTTCTGCGTCCAGGAATTAGACTTTAGCGGACAGAACAATGCCTATGAGTGTGTTTCATACCTTAGCATGAGTTCCCTAGATACTGGAAATAAAAAACATCAAGGACAGCATCGGCAAAACTATCTCCGGCTGCTCTCAAACGACGGAGATTGCGTTAATTTTCACAGATTGACCGCTTACCACCTGTTTTTGGGCTCGCATTTCGACAGAACGCTTGCCTCGAGACGGGCGTTACGAAATACATGAAGTGTATGACGAGACATTGAACTGAATTTATAGGGAAATATGCCACCACCAACAACAACGCGAGATTTTTTCGGATATTTGTCGTTTTTTATACGAAAAGTTCGGGTAAGCAGATTCACGCAAAAACCATTTGGCTTAAAAAATGTGTTTGAAAGCCCACCCTGGATTTGAAGCAGAAAGTATTTGCTCGAAATAAGCTAAAAAAATACCCAATTCACGCGGTGAAAAAATTGATGATTATGGAAGGATTATCGAATTCTTGCCTAACCTGAGGGTTTTCTCAATTTCCCGTGATATAGGATTAGGGGTAACAAAAAAGCCCATAACCTGCTCCTGTCGTTGTGTATTTCCTCAAGATCAAAAATTTCAGTAAGAACCGAAAAAAAACAGCTTAAAGGAGGTGCACACACCTTGACCTAGCCAGGGAAAAGGGGCTTCTGATTGAGTTAAACTGTCATTGATGCACGGTGCAATTAGTTAGACCTGTTACTATCCCCCGCACAACCACAGGAACAAATCCAGCCATTTGGGCCCGGGGGTGGGGAGTACTTTGAAGCGGTCCTGTCGGGGACTTTCGGGGGTAGGGGGCGGGGCAAATCGGAAATAACTTCTCTTTGTTTTTGTGAAGTACATCATTTCTCGTACGGTTGACAAGGTGACGGCGGACTCCGTAGCTGTTGAAAGGCCCTTTTGAAACATGTCCCGGCAACATGCAGGGAATCACGAAATTGACGTCAACACCTTGAATCAACTCCATGAACAGGGAGAGGCGATAAGTCCCATCTTAAAAGATGCTTGATGTCTAGACGTGAAAAGTCTGTCCGCAGTCATTTTTCATTTTGTATATCGGGACCATTTGACAGCGCACGAGTGAACCGGAGCGCAGTAACTAGCCCTAACCCCACCCCATTGCCCTTGCGGTCAATAAATCATCGCGTTTTTCATTTTTTTTTTTTTATGCGCGTTCGAGAACCTCCAAAGGGAATATTGAGGGTCTTTTGTACAGTTTCAGTTTGTTTTACTGACAAAAAAGAACAAAACAGTACACAGAAGCAGAAGCAATGTGGGGAGGAAGCCCAAAAAGAAACCATAAGGCTTAGGTCATCCCCTTTTCGTTTGTTTAGCGTCGAATAGGTTTCCTGGTTTTGGGTGGGTCGGTCGGTGGGGTGAAAAAAAAATCACAAGAAATCTGAGAACAGGAGGCCTCACCAGCATCATTGCCATGGAGCCTGAAAACAACAAGACATGGTCACCAAATCGACACAAACTCAATATGGCGGAAAATGTGATGGTCAATTTCATAAAAAAAGGCCCAAAAAGGGTAAAAAGCAAAAAGGATACACTACCGAACGTTTTATGCCTGGAAATCCTGTTATAATGCTCATTTTTTAGATTAAGATAATTAATTTAAGTCCAAAAAAAAATAAACCTTGTCGTTTCTTTTTCTTGCTTTTTTAAAAAATGCCAAAAAACTGGGTCTGTTGAACGACACTAAACGAAGAAAAAATTAATATAGGTATAAAAGTATAAGTTTACAAGGACAGGATCGAACGTATACTGAGTAACTAAATGATAAAAATTTGATCAAAATTAAATGAAAGGCTAAGAGTCTAAGCGCTGTCTGATAACGAAACGGTAAACAAGAAGTGCTGCCTGTCATTTAAGAGACGTGGAATACTGGGTGGACCACATCCTGAACTCCTGCGAAAACTGCAAGAGGGGAACGCTCAGGGCTAAGGAGACTAAACAGGGGCGTAGCTACTTGTACTCACGGTTCGCACGTGCGTACCCGAAAACGTTGAGGAGAAAAAATAGAATGAAATAAACATAACTAAAAAAATCGGTTTCCAGAGAAGCGAATCTTGGATGATTTATTTATATAGCAAGCTTGATGATGTAAAGCGTGAACGCGTTGTTTTCTCCACGACCTGTCTTCGGAGTGGACGAAGTAGGGCACAATTACGTCAATGTGTGGTGCTTTTGTCGGTCAAAAATAATGTGACAAAAAGGGTTAAAAAGAGTCATTTGTAAACTAAAGTCGGAATATACTTCAAGCTTGATTTTTAATAGCTGAATTAATGATAAACGGTTGACGTCAATGAACATAACAAGCCGACAGAATTAAAGAATTTTAGAGGTTGTGTCATTTCATAAACAGCAAAAATGCTTTTGCTTACAACCGTTAACCCCACCTTTAATAAAGGCACGTTAATAAAATGTTGAGATTTGGGGTGGGGGGGGAGAGGGGGGCAAGACGATGTAGAAAAAGTTGGGTGTACCTCCGGAAAAATCCTGACTACGCACCTGCTAAAGCCTGAAACTGAACAACAGGAGTCTTGACGAAAAGTCCTCAGTTATCATCTGTCCCGGGTCGTACTTTCAAGGAAGCGCTGATCAAGAATCACTCATGACGGAATGAAAACTCCTCGTAGCTTCCAGCGAAAAAAGGAGTGACAACAGTGGTAAGCGGTCGTTCTGTGAAATGTAACGCAATTGCCGTTTACGATCTTTCGGCGCTTGGATTTAAAACGCTGTTGTTTGGTATGTTCTCCCGTGTGGATACTTGACATTTCCAATATATGGAAACACCATGCTAAGGTACGAACAACAGACATTCACAACATTGTTTTGTACGCTAAAATCTGCTTTCATGGACGTAAAACGTTTTGAATTTTAAGACTTTTTAATATTAGTGTTTTGCCCTCCCTTTGACAACTTCACGTGACTGGTGCACTTCGTAGGAGTTGACAGCTTAAGGTGGCTCCACTGGATTTTTTTGGGTTGATACCTACCAACTTTGAGCATTAACTACGTCGGCATGAGTAAAGATATGGAAAAAAGATTACTACAACTGTATTATATAAAGATGAAAAATTCTTATGATCTGGGTTTTATTGCAATCGGAGTCGCCATGGCAACGTAATGACGCCACTACGGTTTTCATTTATCTTCGTGTTTCTCTGTTCCAGGAGTTTTTTGAAGAAATCGCTTAAGGGAGTATGTACCTGCTATAATTGCCTCCATTATGGCATAGTTTGAACAAATTCTATGAGAGCGTTTTCGAAATATTTTGAAATGTAGTTTTAAGAATAATAAAAACAGTGAAATAGCATGCTACCAACACAATTCGCTAATATTTTAAGAAAATGATAAGCTTTGGGAACGAGGCTTCATCTCACAGTGGTTTGATTCCATTGAAAACTGCATACAAAAAAAGAGGGGAATTGCTCTGGGCGATCGCGAGTAAGAAGAATTTTATTAACTTGCATTCAGCTGCTTTTGATACAGTTTTTGGACGTAATTTGGTCCATGCCTAAAAATTTCGCATTTTTCCAAAAACCGCTCGATAAAATTTTTTTATAAATTCGACAATCCCGAGATCAATTGTCAAGAAATATTCCCTGCACGTTTCAAGAACATTGAAAAAAAGGGAAGGCTTTTAAATAGGGCCTCAAATATAACCAATTTTTCCTCCAGATTTTGTGTTTACAAGTTAGCGTCCTCATTATTCACTGGCATTGTTTTCAAGTTTCATGTGCACGTGCACAACTGGCAAAAGATATAAATTTGCATGAAAAAGAACTCTCGATTACTTTCCGAAGAAATATCCGGAATATGCTTATAATTGGCTTGTCGTCACAGATAGCAGTGAGAGCTGAAACGGTGAACGTCACGTGTCATCGTGTAGGGTGGAATACTTAATTATCTTACTCGGCTAATAACATCACAGAATCTCTCACAAAGAGTTGCTCTGATGTTATAATGTATCATTAATCTCTTTACCCGGTAATTAGCATATCCCGGAGATTTAACCGAGGGTCCTTTTTGATGCAAATTCTATCTTTTTGCTAAATGTGCACGTGTATATGAAACTTGAAAACAATGCCAGTGGATAATGAGGACCCTCACTTGTAAACACAAAATCTGGGGGGAAAATTGGCTATATTTAAGGCCCTATTTAAAAGCCTTCCTTATTTTCAATGTTCTTAAAACTTGCAGGGAATATTTCTTGACAATTGATCTCGGGATCGTCGAATTTATAAAAAAATTTTATCGAGCGGTTTTTGGAAAAATGCGAAATTTTTAGGCATGGACCAAATTACGTCCAAAAACTGTATCAAAAGCAGCTAAATGCAAGTTAATAAAATTCTTCTTACTCGCGATCGCGCAGAGCAATTCCCCTCTTTTTTCGTATGCAGTTTTCAATGGAATCAAACCACTATGAGATGAAGCCTCGTTCCCAAAGCTTATCATTTTCTTAAAATATTAGCGAATTGTGTAGGTAGCATGCTATTGCACTATTTTAATATTCTTAAAACTACATTTCAAAATATTTCGAAAACGCTCTCATAGAATTTGTTCAAACTTTGCCATAATGGAGGCAATTATAGCAGGTACATACTCCCTTAAGCGATTTCTTCAAAAAACTCCTGGAACAGAGAAACACGAAGATAAATGAAAAACGTAATGGCGTCATTACGTTGCCATGGCGACTCCGATTGCAATAAAACCCAGATCATAAGAAATTTTCATCTTTATATAATACAGTTGTGGTAATCTTTTTTCCATATCTTTACTCATTCCGACGTAGTCAATGCTCAAGATTGGGAGGTATCAACCCCCAAAAATCCAGTCGAGCCACCTTAAATCTGCCTTTCTTCATAGCAAACGGCATTAATTTATATCAGATCGCTGTGTAAACACGTTTTGGTTTCTGAAAGCTGATAACATGAAACCACTGTTGCTCAAACTGATTTCTTCTTGTATTTTTCCGTGTTTTTAGCATCGGCCCGCCGAGTCTGGAAAGCTCAAATTTCAGAAAAGTACTACTTGTATTTTTTGGCCTCAAAATTTTTCTTTTAAGTTGCCCGTAGTTTTGAAAACAGATTTTGAAAGAAGAGATAACGCTCTTTAACATGGTATAAGACTCGTTACTGAAATCGAGGTACCAGTCGACGATTTTGCGCTTTGAAATTTGCCATTTTTTCATTGAACGAAAACGTTCAAAATATTGAAAATAGTGAAAAATATCCAAAATATTACACTTTCGTTCAAACTGAGTAAATCACCACTTAAAATGTGTGCAATTATGTACTCTTCTGGATAAGTTATTTGTTGTCCACATTACAATGGATTTGAATTTTAAAACGATTTTTTTGTGACACATGGTCTCGGGCCTGGAAAACCCGGTTCGAGAGCCGCGAAACCAATAACCCCCCCGTACGTGGAAAATAATTATCGGATCGAAGTAAAAGTTACATTTTTGTTAACAGCGTACCTAGTGCTACTTTGTGAATTTTTTAGAGAATTTTCGATTTTTCACTTTTGTAGACCTCTGGTCGATATTTACTGACATCCGCTCTTAAGAGCGACTTTCTGTACATACTACAGATAAGTGTGCAAGATGAAAAAATCGAAATCCCTCAAACTTTGCAACAACAAAGCCCTTTGGAAACTATTTTAGAAAATACAAGACTCATTTCGTTTGACTTTATATTTTTCAAAATAATCAATCTTTTTTAATTTTCACCTTCGAGAGGCCTTCAAACCACCGAAAAATGTGCGTCATATCCTCCCTTCGTGAATGGAAACGTAAACTAATACCATGACTTTTCTTATATTAAACAATTTCATGATCCTTCCTTTGTATCTAAACGTTGTCACAATTTCAAAAGATTTCAATCTGATTTTTTAATATTTTTTTTAAAATTACCCTCTAAATCAGTATTATCGCGACCATCAATTTTGCCCAGGATTTTGCCATTTTTCAACAGCGAAAATCCCTTTCTGGTACATGGCTTTCATTAGAAAAATGGTATTCCAGAGAAAGAGCAATGCTTCCCCTATCAATCTGTGATAGCGGGGCAATCCAAACTGCACGTTTTTACAACTGAAAACATTTACGGTACTCACGTGATTTACGACCGTTGAACTTGCAGTTGTATTGATGAATACAAGCGAGAACTTAGACAGCATTTGAAACTCTGGCGTAAATTCGCCTCTTTTCCGCCATTTTGAACACCAAAAATGATTCTAGATTTCACAGTGGCAACTTTTCAAAAGGAAAAGCAATTTTACTGTGCCAAACAATGTAAAAACAATAAAAAGGTGTGTTTTTTAATCTTCATCCTATCAAGTGGGGTCCGATGAGACCCCACCTGATAATCAACATTTACCACAGCGCACATAGCTAGACAATGTGTTCGAGATTTAATTAAAGAACTTTTCTTCAAACATAAGTCACCTTGAATGCAAATATTACTTTTTACGTGTAGATATGCAAATGTGGGGCTCATTTTGCTGTCTGGGTCCAAATCGACCAAGGCAATACAAACAATAGAAACGACAGTGACAACAACAATATAAACAAACAAACAAAACCCAGTTAGCATAAAAAAAAGTTCATTTATGCATCTTATACTAAGAAGCAAGTTTGTCTACTTAAAAATATTCCTTTATTTAATTGCAAAAAGCAAGGTTAATATTTACATTGACAGTTTTTTTTTTATTATTGATTGAACATAATTTTTTTTAAAGGTTATAAACTATTGTATAGTTTGTTAAGCTACTTTTTTTATGGGGACCGTTTGGACCCCTGTCGGTATGATTTGTATGGAAAATAAGTTGGTAGGATGAGGGTTAAGACAGTCGGTTTCATTTGTGAAATCAGTATTTCAAACCTGAACAAAACCGCTGAAAATATTGTTTGTTATAATATATATATCTATAAGACTGATAGATAGATAGATAGATAGATAGATAGATAGATAGATAGATAGATAGATAGGTTATAATATATATATATATATATATGAATAAAGTTTTTATTTGTTGAGAGACGATTCTCTTCTGTGCAAGTTATATATTTATATATATATAAGATAGATAGATAGATAGATAGGTTATAATATATATATATATGAATAAAGTTTTTATTTGTTGAGAGACGATTCTCTTCTGTGCAAGTTATATATTTATATATATATAAGATAGATAGATAGATAGATAGGTTATAATATATATATATATATGAATAAAGTTTTTATTTGTTGAGAGACGATTCTCTTCTGTGCAAGTTATATATTTATATATATATAAGATAGATAGATAGATAGATAGGTTATAATATATATATATATGAATAAAGTTTTTATTTGTTGAGAGACGATTCTCTTCTGTGCAAGTTATATATATATATATATATATATATATATATATATATATATATATATATAAGATAGATAGATAGATAGATAGATAGATAGATAGATAGATAGATAGCTAGCTAGCTAGCTAGCTAGATAGATAGATAGATAGATAGATAGATAGATAGATAGATAGATAGATAGATAGTCAGATTGGTGATGTAAAACTGAGTACAAAATTATAAAGAGTCGTAAAAGAAGAGGAAGCCACAAAGAAAAACACAAAATGATAAAAAACAAAAAACAAAAGCGCCTAACGGTGGCTATTAAGTTTTATGATCATTTTGACCCAGCACAAAGATTGGAATCCGGAATTCAACTTACTAAAGATCCACACCAGATTAAATTGAGCTACTCGCTCGAAATAAAAACCATCAGTCTATGGAAAGCCTCCCGAGGGTATAGTTCTGAACGTGACGGCATAATCTGGTGTCAAAACAATAGTTCACGAGCTCCATATGAAAGGTCGAGGTAACGGTCACATGATTAAAATTCTATAATAGCGAAGAAACCCTTGCTTATGAGCGGCTGGGAGGATCACAAAATTCGGGGGTTTTCAAGAGAACACAGCGCAGCCTTTTTAAGGTGTAAATTGAATTGTTATGAATAACTTCGACCTCTGGCTATGTTTGATTCTCTGTTGTTCACTTGCTTCGCTGAACTTTAAAAAATCAAAAGCGATTTTATGCGAACTTTTTGACCTGACATAGGACTGGAAAAGGCGCACCTGGGGTGAACCTTTTCTTGAACCTTCCTGGTCCCCCTGGTTCACAAATGAAAATAAACGTCTACGTTCAACAGTTTACCCAAAAAAGAAAAAAAAGAAATTCACAGTCTCCTAGGGCCTAATTTGGTCCTAGTAGTTTCGCTTAGAACAGTTCCATAGTTTCGATAACCTTTATATGAGAAATAAGCCAGGAACTGTCAGAACCGTACCAATCAGCTGTCACTAAAGTAATCACGTGCAAGGCCTAGGACGCGGTGTGTGCCTTTTTCATTCATCCCCCGACATTCGAGTGATCTATATCTCTCGCCACCTCTTCGATCAGACCAGTTTGAAGTTTGTTGTTTGTTGGATTTTTCTTTTCTCCTTTTTTTTTTAAAAAAAGACGTTAGTGGAAAGCACAAGCAAAAACAAAAGGCTGAGAGAGAACGGTACCTGTAATACTGTGTTCTGAAATTTTATAACCAATTTTTAGCTGACTGCGATAGATCGAAACGTGCCAAAGGCAAAGCTGCATGATTTTTCGTTTGTGTCGATCTGTGGACTGTACTGAACGTGGCAGCAAGCAAGTCTCAATCATGAACAAAAGAAACGTTATACGTTAAACGTTTATAGTTTTAAGCCCGCTGATTGATTTTTTTCTCAATCATAATTGAATGTGATATAAATTTTACGTCGTCCTTGGGGAAAATATCGTATACATGAGCGCTATATAGTTGTTAAACGCTTAAAACGAGCCAACGCGTCAGAAACGGGCAAGTCTCTCTCGATCTCTCAGTCATCTCAGACTCGATCGAGGATCAAACGGACTTTTCATGTTTTCTGGTTCTACAGTTGTGATTAGGACTCGTTCACATTGAGGTCGCTTTTGGAAATTAGACCGATCTCAGAGCGGTTTAGCCCGTATTTTTTTTTTTTTTGAAATGGCTCCTAGAGCCACCTAGAACGCGCTAATATGAAATAAAACTCACGGGGGATTTCATAATCGCATACTCAGATCTCTTACTTACTGATGAAGCCAAAGGTGAGATCTGGTCAAATCCGATTTTGTACCCGTGATTGCCTGTCAGGAATGTGACAGGCCATGAAAGAGCGCATGCTTGAAATTAATCCTCAGTTTTTGACGTGCTAAAAAACGAATTTGATAGAGCCGTGAAGTTTTTTCTGTTAAAACGTGGTTATGCGCACATCTTAAGTATGAACCTACTAATTTTTGTGTTCTTTTTTGTCTTTTTAACATCAAATTCAACGCGACAACTGGGGCCAGATGTTGCCTTTGGCTTCGTCAACAAGAGATCCGGGTACGAGATTAGGGTTTCATTGACCTCTAGGGCGAGGGGGAAGGGGGTGGTTTGCTCTCGCATGCTGTTCAGCAAGGATGCTTGCGTAGCCTAAGTCAATGAAGAACAAACAAGTTCAGCTCTACAGTTTCGACTGAACGCGGGCAAATCAGGCTATCTTTGACTACGTTTTGAGCCGTTTTGTCTATTAAGCCACTTTTTAAACTCGATTTAAATGGTTCAGCAACGACTAGACCAAGTAACTGATAGTTTGGGGCTTGCGGACTGTCAAGAGTTAACTTTTTTTCTTTATTTTGACCAGTTAAAAAACGTCGAGACGTGACAGCGTAAAAATTTATTTGGTAGATCAGCGTGTTCCGGCCACTGTCCGAAATTTATTTTGAGCCATCAGACGTTATCATTATAAGACAATTATGTGACACAGTCAACTTTAGTCACTTTAGGGCCGCGCTGGCCGGGACACCACTTTTGTCAGCTTGAAGTCCAATTTAACCCTCTGTAGTGCTCTTTTTGATTGTCAATCTTTTACTGAGTATATATGCTTATCCCGTCCTAGGAGAAGTGTATCTTATTGTATTTGGCTAAAATTCGTGTCTTACGAGTCATATGAGAAAGTGTGAAAGCAATTCAGGTAAGAAGTGATGTCTCTATATAAAATGAAAGTTTTACAAAAGAGCGGCAACCGAATTTAGTTTTTTGCGCTATGACAATGTTTCCAATAAAAAGTAGAAAGAGAACGAAAAACGATGTCTAAAAACATGTTAAGAAACCAAGCTTTTCTTCGTGATAGTTTGGAGGTGATTAGCAATTGACGGCTTTTAGCGTTTTGTTCAGTTCTGTTACTTCGAAGTACTGTTTTAATGTTCCAAAAGAATTTGCAAACATGTTTCGACGTAGCCTGTTCCAGGCATTCGGACAGGACAAGGAAAACTACGAATGTAACGACATACAAACAAAATGAACCTTCTATTATATTATTGGTGGGTAGCAAAAGACTTGATTAACCTTCGCGGGTTTATGATTTGGCATAGATAGGAAAAATTGATTTGGAGTTACACACGAACTTCGTTGCCGTTTTCTTGCAAATTGCAGCTCGATTTTGCCTGGCAATGACTGTACCTTTTCCCAATCCTTTATTATGCAGCAATCAAATGAATAAACGTGAATATTTAGGGATGATTTGCAAGAGTTCTTGTGTTTCTGCTAATTAAGCATTTTTCTATCTTTCTATCATTTTTATTTAGCCAAAATATAATACAATACAAGAATACATATAGGAATTGTAAGGTTGCAAGGGAGCCCAGAAGAAACCAGAAGGCTTTATGAAGCCTGGGCTTCCCGGTCACAAAGAAATAAGCAAAATAAAATAAAATTCGCGGAGTGATACGTTAAAAATAGGAACTAAACAGAGACTGATGGGTTAAGCTATGAATTCAGTAACAAGATAGGAAAAAAAATTTAACTCTGGATTGGAACAGAATACTTTCTTTTGTTGGTACGGCAGAAAGGAATATAAAATCGATTTGAACTACGCGTTCATTGTTTAGCGCCGCCATGTTGTTTTCATCAAGTCCAAGTGCATCACTTTAATCGCCCAAAAATCAGCAATAATTCATTGACTCGCGATCAAAAATCCAACAAACACATCGCAAACGGATATAAAAAGCTAGCTCATACCTTTAAACGCGAGGCTGTACAATTTTTTGTCGCAAAAAACCTTGCCGTAAGTCACTTACCGCTGGAAGCCCTTCCTGCGGTTCAAACGTGAACTGCAAACTGCAAACGTGACCGCAAGGCCGTGGTCAGGTGACATTTTGCGGTTTGCGGTTTGCAGTTTCCCGTGAAAAACCTGATGCTAAAGGTCTCTAGTACCCCAATGTTCCCCTCATAATTATACCTTAAGCCCTTACGCAACAGTAATACATTTCTTCACGTAATTTATAAATCGAAAAAGAAAACAAACTTGTTATGCATTCTAAACAACGTCTTTCAATATAGCAAGATTCGAACACGAAAAGCATTAAAACAGAAAAAAATCCCTTTTTGGAATCCGCAATCCACTGAGCTGGAATCCGGAATCTAGTATTCGGAATCCGGAATCCACAGGGTGGAATCCAGAATCCAAGACTGTCATGGATTCCCTTACATGGGGCGAACAAAGGAACAACTACTCTGATGGCGCAATATTGAGCTACTGCGGGTAAGGCTGGTCAATTTTATTAGGTGGGGGTCAACTTCTCCGTCCGATATTTATTCCACGGCCGATTACTAAGAATGAGTTTTTCCTCATGGTTATTTATTCAAGAGTGTATTAACGATCGTGAACTCAGACTTATAGGCACCTTGCACGAATATCGTCAGGTTCGTCAATGTGATGTTAGATGGGTAGTTGGAAAACGAGGACTGTACAGTGTGGTAGAAAATGCAAATTGTCGACACGGCTGGAATTGTAGAAAATAAGGAGACTGATAGAAAACAAAGAAAATAGCAAAAAAATGAGTAAAGTAAAGTTTACTTTAGAATATATCGATAGTGGTGAACTCCGAGAATTACATACATAAGTACTTTTATAATGGGCAACTTGAAAGGGAACAAAATACGTGCTGCCGTTGCCCAAGAGATAATAAAGCTCTCTTGCGTTATCTTAATATTACAGTAATTTTTAGTGGATCACACACAATTACAAGGGTTACAGCGGGAGCTAGAGTTGTTTTGCTGCTTCACTGTGTTTCGTTTCATTTACGAATTAGTTAAAATGGAAATTATATTTGTGCAGTAGGAAATTGTTTAAATATGATTGATTTTGTTTAGTTAGCTGAACAACGTAGTTGTAGATGGTACGTGGTATGGGTAGAACGTCGGCGTAGGAGGCTACGATATATGATGACAGGACAACAAACATTATTCTAACTTCTTTATACGAACTTGTCATACTGTATCTACAGTAAAGGAGAAAGCTTACAGGAGTACCAGTGGACAGAGATATGCAGATAAGCTACAGATCTTTATAACGACTTGTTTTCTTTTTTTTCTTTTTTCTTTTTTTATTTTCACCAAAAGCATAGGATTATCATAGGTCGTCCTCTCGAAGGTCAACGCAGAAAAAGTCGTAAATCAAAAGGAGAAGACGTCAAAGGACTTTTCGATTGTCTGCCCAAAAATCGACGCCTCTAGAGGTGAGTTTGATTGTCGGAATGAATTTTTTATCACACAAGTTACCGTAAAAAACGATGTGAATTACATTGGAACCTGCGTTTTGTGCGAAGAGTGGGAAGAAATTTGGATCAAAACTGGTAACCGTACACCTGCTAGTATGGGTTTGATCTGATGGCTCGAAACATGAATTCAAGTACATTTTGTTGTTATTATTCTATAAAAGATTAGGTTGATTAATTAAGCCAAGGTTTCTCCATAGAAAATACAATGCAATACAGATCAATAATAGGGTCATTTATAAGAGGAAAAATAACACGCGTCTTACATAAGACGCGTATTAAATAAGACGCGAACTGTACTATTTATACGAGCATGTCTTATCTAATAAGACGCGTCTTAGCTAAGCCGCGTCTTATTTTAGACGAAATGTGCCGTTTATACGGAAAGTTTGCGTCTTATTTAAGACGCGTCTTATTTTTCCTCGTATAAATGGCCCTAATATGCCGGAATAAACAGTTTTGTGTAGTAGCTTGACATCAGATTACTAGATAAGTTGTGCCAATCATCACGCGGTAAAAAGTTTGGAAAAATTTAGAATACATATTAAAATTTTTCGCTCCGCCTAGCATGACCCAGAAAGCTTCATACGAAAGTTATCTACAACGCAATAGCCAGATGAGCTGTGCAATTATTACCGAGTCAGTGCGTGATAAACGCACGTGAATGCGCATGTGTGAGTTCTGACAGTAGCTGATTTTCCTTAAAGCAATCGGAAGCGAGTTAAATGCGCGCAAAATAAATGTACAAAATTCAAATACATTGTTTGCGACGCGAGAGTATTTCTGGGCATTTGGTTTGATATATTTTTTTTATATGATGCAGCCGATAAGAATAAGATTTACAGCCCTGTCTTGCTTTGAAACAAACATTTACCAACGTGTACTTTTACGAGGTCGTACCCACGCTAAGTCAAACAACACAACCTCACGTTAATCACCACTACCTAAGTATAACTAGGCCAGCTAAAGCGACGGATGTCGGAATAAAACGAAGGATTTTCAATTATTGTACCAGTAATGACGATTTCGAATTTATTAGTGTTGACCCAGCAAATTTATTCTGAAGACAAACGGCGGGCATGCGCATAACAGTGATCGCGTCAATTTAAAATTAAGCGTGCATGACATCACCACAAAATTTACTAGGTAGGTTGAGTATGGTCTTCCGGGTAAACGTAGTCCTGAATAGGACTGTTGTTGTTGACAGTGACTTGCGTTTCGACAACCTGTGCGGTAGTCATCTTCAGAGTCAAAGAGTCACTTTGACTCTGAAGATGACTACCGCACAGGCTGTCGAAACGTCAGTCACTGTCAACAAAAACAATCCTATTCAGGACTACATTCACCCTGACGATCATACTCAACCTACTAATGAAATGATTCCTGGGTTTAAACCTCTCACAACAAAATGTAGCGCGTTAATTATGAATTCAACATTTCTGGTACCTATTGTAAGTGCAATTTGATTGACATAATGGCGCTCTACGATGTCATCGTGACGTCATATAGTTAAATTTATTGGGTGATCTCATGGTTTGCCATTCTTTTCTCTCAAAATGGATCTCTAATAAACAAAAATTACTAAAGCAGAAAGGTGTCTGATGAAAAGGAAAAATATACAAAACGATGCAAACTAAGACTATTACGTAATAATCCATGCAAGCAAAATGAATATCACAAATTATTTTGTTACAAATACGGGAAAAGATTTACTTAACAGGTTAGTTAAAAAATGTACTAATTTGCAGCATACGCTTAGTCTTATTCAAGACAGGCGCTTATTAAATCTTTTGCTATTTTCAGCAAGTAGCAAGTTAATTTTCCAACAAAATAGTAAATAATAACAAAACGTGAAGATGTACCAGAGCACGACTTTAACTGTTCATTACCGGAAAGTTTGTTCTGTTTATTTAAAGACTAGGACTCGGTCTTCGGGGAAGAGTCTCTTAGTAGTACTAGTGAGGCTCCTGGTAGTAGCTCTAGTTTATTGTCAGTAAGATCAATAAAAGAACTCTCCGGTGTTGCCTCTGATATCTCTATCTATCTCGAATAGCAATGTTTGCCTTAAAACCGCTCTGTCATTTATGTATTTTATTTATTTTTATTTGCTTTTTTAGTCACTCGCACAACCTAACATTAAAATATTACAAAAGGTGTTAAGACGGAAACCAGCAGGATATCTAGTAATGTTAATTTTCAGTGGACAAAAACCTTGTACCAGAATAACTTAAACAATATCAAATTCTTCTTTACATTTCAACGGCTATAGATGTACTTAGTTATCGTAATAACACCGAAGAAATTCTTCATGGGAGCCCAAGAAAATAAATGCCAAATTGTTTACAAAATGACATCTCACACATGAAATTTTCAGAATTTTACCTGTGTTTTCATAATTCTTGTGAAATTCGATAATTATTTTTCTGGGTTCCCATGAGAAATTGTGATTCTTTGGTGTTATTACAGATAACTAATTATATCTATAGCCCTTGAAAATTGTAAAAAAGAATGCGATACTGTTTCAATTATTCTGGTACAAGATTTTTGTCCACTGGAAATTAAAATTAATAGATTTCCTGATGGATTCCGTCTTAATTAAAATGAAAGTTAACGTGACAAGGAAGCCTAAAATAAGCTGGGAGCTTATATTATAATAGGCTTCCCTAAGCTGGATTACTTATTACTTACTTGAGTGCAGACTGTAAACATAAAACTTAAGTGACAGAACTACTATCAATGAGATAATTTTTCAGATTTTTTTAAAAACAAATACGGAAGAAGAGCTTGTTAGTGGAATAGGCAACGAATTCCAGGTGGTTAGTCTTCGATAAGGGATACTGAAGAAAATAGGAGGGGTCAAAAAGCCTCCAAACTTGACGAAAGCGGACAAATTCAAACTTTAGAAACTGAATAAATTGTCCGAACTAACTGGGAGTTATTACGGAGTTTAAGATACCACGACGGCGACGGCCACTAAAACGTCACTCAAAAAGTGAATTTGCGTTCTTTAATCTCTATAACGATTACTCCAACTCATTTACTTTGTCAAATGTAAGCTAACTCTTTTTGAGCCGAATTCCTAAGAACCATATTCAAGTACTTTCAGAAAGAGAAAGAAAATTTAGCAATCGCTTGTTTTCGGGCTTATTTTTGGAGGGGCTTATATTCGGAGGGGCTTTTCTACGGAGGGAAATTTGCGTTTTAAAATCGATTGGGCTAGTCTTTCAGTTGGAGAGAAATTTACCGTTTTTGCTTTGTTTTACTTTGTATTTGAGGGCAATTTCCAAGTACAAGCCCCTCCCCCGGGGTGGGGATTATATTTGGAGGGGCTTATACACGGAGGAGCTTATTTTCGGAATTTTTGGGTATGTCCAGAAATGCACGCAAGTCTGGCAAAAAAATTGCCTGAGGGTTCGTGAAAATTTATAAGAGATTACAAGAGGTGCTCGATCCTCGTTAAGTGGTGAAGTTGAGAAAAATGGCGAATCTGGAGAAAATTAGTCATGGTTTTGGTTTTGGTGAATATTCAAATTAGATGGCAAAAGGTAGCCCTTGGAAAGTGGCAATTTTGACGAAAATGGCGAATCTGCGGCGAAGTGTCAAAAACCTGCCCACAATAGCAAATATATGGCGAATCTGATGGCAGTAAAAAATCGCCAACGCGTTGACGAAAATTTAAATGAGGCTTCAAGAGGTGCCCCTTGTAAAGTTGTAAGGAGAGATTTCCCATGTATTCTTTATTTGATTCGAATTTCATATCTAGCTTTTAAATATTCTCTTTGAAGTTGTGTTAGCCGTAATTTACATTGAATTTGCATTGAGTTGTTTTAGTTCCCTTAAATTATACACATTTTACTTCAATGTTTACTTTTAAAAGGATAATTTGTTTCTGGATAATTATACAGCTTAGTCACTGAATAATTAGATCTTTCGCCTGTTCAAATACAAACCGTTCGTAGTTTTTAGTTTTGACATTTTAGGGAATCCTGAGCAAAGGAAATTCTAACTCTTTTACACAGCTTTCTTTGTAAATTTCCTAAATTCACTTGTTTGACTGACATTTAATTTTGAGTTATTTTGTTTAACATATGAAGATTTAAACTGAATTTATCCAGATTTGTTTTCGCTGTTCAGCTGATTTTATTCAGTCTTCTTTCCTTTTGTTCTGTGATGTTCTAATAAGTTGATCGGTTAGTATAAATAGAGCAATGTTATTCCTGTTTTACGATTTACATTGCGAAGTTATATGCTCGTCGATTTACATTGCGAAGTTATATGCTCGTCGATTTTACATTGCGGATTTAATTGATTGTACAAGTTACGTTAACGAGCCGAAGATTAAACTGTTGAAGTCCAAGCTTGAGTCCTGTACTGTTTCCAGTTTTAGCAGATCCGGTACCTTGGAATAGTGACGAGTTCCTTTCCCGCTTGCCAATCGAGTTGCGAGTTAGTTTTCCCCCTTGTTGTCCTTACGCCGAAGTCGCTCGAATTCTCTTTACGCTTAATTTCCCGATTTGTTGCTGGAAGGGGAAAAACTTATCGTCACAAAGTGGTGAAGTTGACAAAAATGGCGAATCTGGGGAAAATTAGCCATGGGGCTTGGTGAATATTCAAATCAAATGGCAGTAGGGGCGCCTTGGAGATTTTCACCAACGCGTGCATTTCTGTAAATACCTCCAAATCAGAAGACAACTTTCATTGAGTTATTGATGGAATTCACTTCAGCTATTGGGTTTCGATTTGCTGGCTCAGCAGAATGGGTGATTTTTCTACCTTAGCTGTGGGAGAGGGTGAAGGTACGTGACAGTATGTCGCAGTATACTTATTCATACATTGTTATCTTTTTAGCTCTCAGTTGTGAATTCAAGCTCCAAACAAGTAACAATGGATAATTCCACATTAGATCAAATGAACTCTTCATCTTACGGTTGCCCATGGACGGTCTCTGCATCGCTTACATCGATTTTGGCTGTAATTAACACGATAACGTTAATCGGAAATATGCTTATTGTCACAGTTTTCTTCAAGACCCCCAGCCTAAAGACAAGCACAAATTACTACATCGTGAACATGGCCGTCTGTGACCTCCTCAGACCATTTTTCAGTTGGCCGCTGTACGTTAGTGAAGGCATGCTCACGCGCAACGTTTTTATCAGTGGGTCTTGGACTTTGGCTGCATGTAAGCTGGGAATGTATTTTAGGGCAGTATCTCAGATAGTCTCCATTCTGAGCCTTGTGTTAATCGCTTTGGACAGATTTGTTGCTATCGTTTTCCCCTTCAAAGTTTCTGTGATGAATGGGAAAATTCGAGTGATTTTACTGTTGGTGTCTTGGTTGATACCTTTGCTTGGTGTTCTTCCTTATGCACTCTTTTCCAAGATAACTACAGTAGAGAACCAAAGAGTTTGCAGGTTCATCGCGAGCCAGGAAGTTTATCGGATTTTCCACGCAATCGGCATCACTATAGGATACTTTATTCCCCTAATAACGATCATATGTCTGTATTCTATTATAATGATAAAACTGAAACAGAGTACCAAGAATTGTAACATCCAAGCAAGCCAAGATAACGTCGAACGAAGCCAGCAGAGTAGAAAGATTCTTAAAATCTTGATAACTATTGTCATTGCTTTTTTTGTGTGCTGGACGCCACTCTGTATTTATGTTTTTCTTAGAACGTTTTTCCCAGCTATTTTCCCACGCGAAAAATGTTTCTTATTCACCAGCTTTTTTTTCTATGTTTTTCCGTCTTTAAGTACAGCCATTAATCCGGTCACTCTTTTTGCGTTTAGTACAAACTATAAACAAGCCTTGAGAACTCTGAGTTCTAAGGTTTTTCTTCTTTGTAAATGTAGATGCAAAGCCATTCAGCCCAACAAAACTATGGTTGTGGGTAGACATGACTGCAGGAACTATGAACTGGGACAAACGAGGATTCAATAAACTTTTGGGGTCGGGTCGTTTGACTAGAAAACGCCATTTCCCCTATTTTTTCAAACTTGTTCTAAGGGCTGTTTGCTCATGCTCAGTAGATACGCTCTTCCAATATGAAGGTTGTAAACGGTGGGGGTGGTTGTGGGGTTGTAAATGTAACAGGAGTATCCTCGGGCGTGCTGCCCCAGGAAATATGAAATCTTGAAATAGCTATATAGAAATGCTTGACAAAGTAATATCCTTTGACAGCATGAACAGCAATAAATCAAATTTTTAACTATTAACTTACTAGTGATATGTCATGTGAACGTTGGAGAGCTGGTGCCTCTTGTGAATTCAAACAGGTCAAAAAGTACAATTGTTTTAATCTCACAATATTTTGGATGAAATAAAACACATCCATATTTTCATGATTGCGTCTCTATGTGCTAATCAAAATTGAATATACTGCTTACTGCTAGGTTTGATTCACGGTTAATATTGGTAACTATCGATCGGTGGAAATAAAGAAAAACAGAAAAAAAAACAGCAACAAAGTAAAACGCAAAAGACTGAATAATTAGAAAAGAACTACACAATACAATATTGAGCTGTTAGTTAGGCTGGTCAATATTGTCTAGGCGGAAGTCAATTTCCGCTTCGTTCGCTCGAGGTCACGATTCCACGGCTGATTGTTACAAAGGAGTTTTCTCGACTCAATTATAAAACAAAGTTTCCCCTGTTCAACTGGAATGCGCATCATGCTTTTGATTCTGCTTAAACAAAGCCAGGACTTCCGTATCTGCCAAACAGATTTTCCGCGAAACCTTCAACATGACTCCGAAAGGGCTGATATTCCTGTTTTACGTTTATGAAAGGAATACAGGGGAACCAAACGACTGAATGATTACAAATACGTCGGACAGGCATCAAATGGTTTTCCATATGTTTTAGAAGCCTGTCTCACGTTAAATGGCAGATGCCCTAAAAAATTATATATCTATTGGGATATCTTAGGGCAACTTTGCTCGTTTTAGGTGGTTTTTTCGTTTTTTTTGTTTTTTTTAATTTTTTATCTGAATCTTCTAACTACCATGGTGGATTCGGTCGAAAGTGCGCGGACATATACATGAGGTAGCCGTCATTTCATCAGATTCTTGGAAGCTAAATTTTCAGTAGACCTTTTTTTTCTCAATGATAGCAATATCTTGATAGTTAAATGCAAAAAAATACAACGCCCCAAAATTATAAGTAAGTTAGAAGAATATTTTAGAGGAAAGTAACGATTATCCGGAAATATTCAGCGTTTTTCGAGCTCTAGAAATTGCTGGGCTGTATTTGCTCAATTGAACATGTCATTGGTCAAAATAGAATATGACTGGGTTTAATTAAGTATATAGAGAAGCACAGTAAGGCATGGGTCGCACTTGGCAAATTTCTGGAAGAATTTGTTTACCTTGCGATAAAAATCTGTCATCGGGACACATTGCCAAGTGCGACCCCAAGTTTTCAAGTTGGAAAAAACTTTGAAAATCGCAAAAAACATCAAAGACGCCGTATTGCTTGGGTGGGGCAGGCAGATTTTGGAAAACTCGAGCTAAACAATAGGAATCACGGCGGTAAGTGTCAACACTTGTTAGCGAAACGTGACCAATTTGAAACACGATCAATTTGAATCAATCGTTGAAATTGTCTGACCTTCGCGTTTTCGTTGTGGACGGACGAGGCTACCACTACTTTTCGCTATTTTAACGTTTTTGCGAAAACTTTCTACGGGCGAGCAATTCATAAGCTTGTAATCCTTCGCTACTTCAACGTTTTTACGGGAACTCTCTACAGGCGAGCCAATTATAGTCTACCCAGGCACCGTCACAGGTTTGTTATTCTCCGAGCTAAATACAGTCTTTGCAGCCAAGCACTTTATTTTCTTTATTTCTCCCATCCTCCTGAAACTGGGAAAGGAGGAAAACGATCCTACGCTAAATGATCGGACATACGAAGAGGTAATGTTCTCTGGTATCTTTAGTTCTCAATGTGTCAAAACAACGACAATTAACTCCCACTAGTAAATACTAGTGCGACCCTCCTCGATTTGACTAAAAGTTTTCTTTTCCGGTTGCGTTTTCGAATTTTCGTGGTTTTTTAGCCGGCAAAGATGAAAACTTTTCCCAAGTGTGACCTATGCCCAAGATTGAACTGTCATAATAAGTTTTCCTGTTTGTTGCCGGAAGTGACGTATTTACTTTTAAGTATATGATAGTAAATGATCTCAGAGTATTACATATATTAGTGTTACATTGATATTCATGGTAATGAACCAGGCAATATGCTCGAGAATATTTCCTATCACAGTACGATCTTTATTAGATCACACACAAAGGGCCACAGTGGAAAAGATAGCCACTTGGTTAATTAGTTCTGTTCTACTGAGCTTTACTGGTTCATAGAAACTAATGAATTGCGAATGACAATATACTGTTTCCTTTTATTTAAAAATAGTAGAACGTATATTAGTGCAATAGGAAATTGTAAACCAGTTTGTTCAGTTTGATTGCGCAACGTTGTTGTTGGACTTGTTGATGACGGGAGGGGCGGTGTAACAAAGTTTTATACGGAGAGGCTCCGCCGTGAGGTCCAACCCCTCACATGCACCTATATACCATTTTTGACAAAAAAGTATCCCCTTTCATATACCTTCTATTGACAAACGGTACATGCATGGTTTAGAACTTTGCTTTCCTCGGGGATGGATGTCACGTACGAGATATTAACGTCACCTAGCAACAGCTAAATAAAATACTCACCTATATTAGCTTGTAATACTTCATGGTGAAGTAAGAGAAGGAGGCTTGCCAGAGTAACAGTTACGACAAGTACATGGTCTGAGATCAGATGTAGAACTCTACAGCAGCTTGAGCTACCACACTTCAGTGAATACAACGTGGAACACCAGGTGAGTCAACTCAAAGGATCGCAGTATTTGCTATCTTTTTAAAAAGCTACAATTTTTTTCCCTTCAATTTAATTCCAAAATAACATTCCAGTTTTTTTATTCAAGACTATATTTAGGTATTGAAACTGTTTCAGTCGCACAGGATGGCAAGGGTAGACATGGATTGAAACTTGAAAAAGTTGGGCCACCTTTTTCGAATGTTAATTCAATAACTGCATAAATCACCAAAAAAATGTTGTGGTCACTGCTCCCTGATGAAATTTCTTTGGTATCTACTTCATAAAGTGACAGAAGCATTTTTTGCTTGGATAAAGGCACTGGCTAATGACTTCATTCAGCCATAATTGACCTAAAACCGCAAAATCATCGTGACCTAGCCCCTTTGAGTAAACGGTGAAAACTGGATCAAGCAGCAACCGTATGATTGGGTCACTCTAGTCATTTGCAGTTCGTTCTTTTTATTAAGCTTATTCTTAACGGTTAGTGCTACAAATAGCAAGACAATGCCAAATTTAACTGTGAATTCAACTGGCAGAAAACTAAACGAACCAATACAGTTAATAACTGACTGAACATCCCAATTGTAGGCAAGCCGTCACGCATGTATAAGTGAACTATATTCTTACGATTAAAAGTTTGGACAAATTATTAAGAATATACAAAAGCACGCCGGGCTGGCGTGTACGATTCAAACTTCAGTGTCCGAAAATGAATGGCAGGCATCGCAAAACATGACGAAAGGAAACAAATAAAAACTCTGAGACCTGACCAGAGGATATTGTTTTTGTTCCTGTCTGAAATAAATGACGAATATTTTCTACCGCCTATTGATCAGAGTAATTCACGCCATTCACAGTGGTTCGATACAGGATTTGATAGTTAATACACCGCTCCTCAGTTTTGCAATCTTTAGTGTTATATCTAGTTTTAGCAGTTAAGTACTCTATTCCGTGAATTACTGAACCTAATTTGACAATATTCTTATCCGTTTAGCTTTCCGCGCTGAAATCAAGCTTCAAGAAAGTCATTTAATAATGGATAATTCCACATTACATCCACTAAACTCTTCATCTTCTGGTTGCCCTTGGATGGCGTCTACACTCTTTACATCGGTTTTGGCTCTAATAACTGCAGTAACTTTCATCGGAAACATGCTTATTGTCACAACCTTTTTCAAGACACCCAGCCTACGGACAAGCACTAATTACTACATCGTGAGCATGGCTGTCTCTGACTTCATTGGTCCATTTTTCATTTGGCCGCTGTACGTCTGTGAAGGCATGCTGACTAGCACTGTTTTTATCGGTGGGTCTTCGGCTTTGGCTGCATGCAAGCTAGGAATGTATTTTAGGGCGTTATCTCAGACAGTCTCCGTTCTGAGTCTTGTGTTGATCAGTGTGGACAGATTTGTTGCTATCGTTTTTCCCTTTAAATTTGCTGTGATGAATCGCAAAATTCGAGTCAGCTTACTCGTGGTATCATGGCTGGTACCTTTGCTTGGTGTTCTTCCTTACTTAATCTTTTCCGAGATAACTACAGTAGAGAACCGGAGAGTTTGTAGATTTATGGTGAGGGACGAAGCTAAAATAGGTATTCACGCAAACGGCATCGCTCTATTTTACATTCTTCCCCTGATTACGATTGTAGTTCTTTATTCTCTGATAATGATAAAACTGAAACAGAGTACCAAGAACAGTAACATTCAAACAAGACCACAAGATATAGTGGGACGAAGCCAGCAGAACAGAAAAATTCTTAAAATCTTGATAACTATTGTCATTGCTTTTTTCCTCTGCTGGACGCCACTATCTATGTATTTTGTTCTTAGAATTTTTTGTCCAGATCTTTTTGTACAGGACACATGTTTATTAATCACTGGCTTTACTTTCTATGTTTTTCCGTCTTTAAGTACAGCTGTTAATCCGCTCATCCTTTTTTCGTTTAGTACAAACTATAAGCAAGCCTTGAGAAGCCTGTCTTCTCAGGTTTCTTTTCTTTGTAAGTGTAGATGTAAAGCTAGTCAACCCCAATAAAAACTAAACTTGTGGAAAGATATGTGCAAGTAGCTAAGCTCGATTGCCAGCCGCTGTTCTGGAAATGAGCCGGTGAAACTCCCTCTCCTCCTTTGGGTGGTCGAACTAGACCTGACCCGAGGAAGCGGTGGAAACTGAACCTAATGTGCCTGCAAGACCTTTGAATAGAAATAAAAGCAGGATTAAGATCTGTGATTGTTGTCCTTTGACCAACAGACACCTTTACCCATAATACTAACGGTTGTTTGCTGCCTTGCTCTTAATTAGTGGCAGCACAGCCGGCCACTATTTTTAACAATTTTTTTTAGCAAACAACAAACACAAAGGGTTTACAATTTACATTATTATTCATTCAAAATATTTCTCCGTTTCTGATTGGCTGACAACACACACGCCTAATTCACCGTAATTGACTACTGTTGACCAAATTCGGAAGAACTTTGCGGTTAATCGTCCGGTGACGTCAAAAGTGTAGCACAGTTGCAGGTTAATGCAACGTTAACCGAGAAGACCTGGGGCCGAGGTTGAATTGTTTTGGTTGTGAAAAGAAAAATGGCCGAACAGTCGGTGAAACATTTTACTCGTTTCACGACGAACTATTGTCTAAAAACACAGCAATAAGAGAACTCGAAGGACAACATCTGCTATTTGGAGTATATTTGCAGACCTGAACAGCCCTTTATCTTCTAAACGTGCACTATCGAGGTGAAGTATTATTATCCTTTAACAGAGCAGAAGTGCATCAAATTTCTAACTATTTTATGGCTGTAACTTGTGAAAGTTGGGAAGCTTGTGCTCCTCGGATTAAAAAAAGCAAAACGGCAAAATTGTTCAGTGTCACCATAGATCACGTCCATGGTTATATAATCATTTCTGACTCCGCTGAACGAGTTGTGTCTTTTTGGGAAATCCGTCTTGTTGTCGTGGTTCGCTTTTTAGCCACTTATGGCTCAAACCTATAGATTGCGGTTTCAGATTTTCCGAACAAGGCTTTCTCAACAATTTGTTTTGTTTTTTTTTTCCTTTCCAAACTTTCGGTTGAACCCTTGTTCATGTTTTCATTCAAAGCCTTTTTGGTCGTTTGAAATGACAGTCCTCCTAAGCTCACGCTACGAGTTACATTGCCTGTGCCAGGCAGCCTCAGATAGTAGGGACGTCGCGAAAACAAGGCAATAGTCAAGATTGTTTCTGAGTTTTG
This sequence comes from Porites lutea, assembly GCF_958299795.1. Lineage (NCBI taxonomy): Eukaryota > Metazoa > Cnidaria > Anthozoa > Scleractinia > Poritidae > Porites > Porites lutea. The sequence goes on along the minus strand of NC_133207.1, from coordinate 9,422,408 downwards.
ATTCGATTCAATTCAGTTTATTTTCTCTCATTATTTTAACTAGTGCTAGGTTACAGCCTTTTTAGACTGTCGTTTACAATTGAATTAATAGCGGAACTCTCGCGCGCGCGAAGCGCGAGCAGCGGAGCACCAGAGGTAAGACTGCCGCGCGTCCTTCTGCAACACAGGCATACCAATGTAAAATAATCAATCACTGAACAGGTATGGCAACCCAATAGAACTCAAGGTTTCTGGCGCGAACTCGCGTGGCCACCCGGACTTTTAGGGCGAAAAAACAACAACAAAGTCAAGTTTTTTTCGACTAAGTTATAATTTCTACAATGGCTTGGATAACAGGGAGACAGTTAGAGCGAGAGATAAAAAACAAAGGAAACGATTTTTGTTGGAACATTTGAACATAAACAGTTTATATCGGGGGTGAGAAAATGAGAAATACTAGCGGTCAGCAAGGAGAAGCCGGCAAGGTAAAAATGAGCGGCAGTGAAAAAAAAGGGAGCAGGAACACATTTAGTCTAGTAACAAAATCTTTGGTGAGTACATACGTGTAACTAGAAAGTTTCACGTTGTGGTCGTGCAAAACAACGGCAAATAAATGTTAAAAAAATGGGTGCTGCACGTACAAAGTTGCTTTTGTTGTTGCTAATTATTGATCTTTTTTTTCTCTCTCTCTTTGCCGTCGCCGTTTAGCATTGCTCGATTTTGTACTTTGTTCTAGTAATTATAAGTATATTAACGAGAGCTTCGATTTTAGCCCTGGCTAAATCTATATATTATTAAAGTTTGAGCATGATGGCCGAGTGAACCATTTGGTTTTCTAGTTGGCCACCATAACACCAATTACGTTTGCAAACACCCTCACTTTCAAAACGTGGCTTAGTGCAAAACCTTTCTTGTGATAGTGAGTTTTATTTACACAAAAAGTTATTTTCATATCAATGGCTTCGCACTTGGGGAGCTTCAGAAAATATGGGGCAGGGACGTAGCCAGCCTTTTGACTAGTTGTAGGCCTGAGTGACTTTCATGTGATTTGAGAAGATGCATTTTTTTTCCTACTCTTTAAGTCCGCTCAGTGCGCCGATTTTGATTAACTTTAGCGAGTTGTTCTCCCACCAAGTAAAATTTTATAGTTTTATGTTTATACACAAGATTTCCACCCAGGTAGCTTATGTAAATGTAAGCACTCCAATTTTTTAAAAGGTCATTTCCGAGTTGCCTGAAGCCTCTGTTTCAAAGCGAGGCTAAGTGCAAAACCATTGATATGAAAATGATTTTTATTCTCATGCAAAAGAGTTCTCATGCACATAGGGCCTGTTTACATGGAGGTGGGGGACCCCAGGTAGGTGAGGTAACCCGCCTATCCATACCACCTCTGGTTTTAATTTGATCACGTTTACATGATAGGTGGGGTGACCCGCCAAGGCGGGTAGCCCGATCTGCCATACCGGGTAACCCTCTGAGCAGGGGTCAAATTTTGCCATGTAAACGTTCAAGGTTACGGTAACCCGCCTAACCAGGGTCGATTCGTGAAGCATCAAATCCGTGCAAAATTCACTTTGGCGGTGGTTTTGTATCATTATTGAAGGTAACAATAGAAAGCCACAGCACTAAAGGTTGCAGCAAGAGCAGCAACTTGAATGTAGAAGAGCATTAATCGCCAAAACAAGTGGTTTGCCAGCATTTCTCTAGTTTACGTGCTTAGCGCCCATTCAATAATCTCGAGAAAGTGCACCCCGGGATGGCGAAGTTGTAAGATTGCAATTAAAGGAGGGTCATTTTTCTAACTCACGTAAGCGGGTTACCTCACCTACCTGGTGTTCCCCACCTCCATGTAAACAGGCCTTTAGAAATGTTTTTTAAAATGAGAATTTTTGAAACTCGGAAATGGCCTATTACTATCTTGAAACCTGAAACGGGCTTTGTATTTAACTAACAACCAGCGTTTACTATGTTCTGACTATCATGCGGAAGATTGTGATCGCGGGCCCCTCTTGGTCGCCCTTGGCCCGGCTTAAGTAGGCATAGCTACATTATTCTCGAAATATGGCCCAAAAGTCTTTCCGGAATTTCCCGAAAAAAGCTTTAGAAATGTTTAAAATTCTCACAAAATTTCCGCTTTTTATAGCGTGGGCCCCTTTTGGTGAATAACCGCTGATAAGTTATAGTGTAGACGACTCTGATGAAAAACCGCTGATTTGTTGTGCTCAGTAGACAACAAAAGACGTTTTGTGAACGTTTTTGCCGTGATATGTCGCCAAAATGTCGGGTGAATATTTAAATTGCTCTAAAATTCTCGATTTTTTCCCTAAAATTCCCGCGATTTTCTAAAATTCTTAACGATGTCTACAACTCCCCAGAAAAATTCCGGAATTATATAGCTAAGCCTACTTAAGCAACATTATAGTAACAAAAGGGAGCCAAAAACCGAGAAAAAAACTTTGTCTGACAAAACAAATCAGTACCTGAGAAACAGTGATCAAAATGGCATTGAATATTCTGGATAGAAAATAGATGGTCTGAATTGCCTTATTTCACATTCGAATATTTGAATGTGCTTTCGTCAGCTTGAAACAAACTGACGCAGGCTGTAAGTGTTAATAAAAAACCATCAAAGGTCTTTAAAAAGTCGAATCAAAATGATTAAAAAGGTAGGAATTTTTTTATAATGTTTCATTATATAAACACCAATCAAATACCAGGTGAGCTTTCTAGCGAAAACTTGATATCTTCAAATGTGAAAATAACATGTTAGGGACTGTGCAATAATTATCAGGAGGGAGGGGCTGAAAAACTACAGGGGCCCGGGCATTACATAAAATTGCTGCCAAGATAGGGGGGGGCTCAAAGTAAAATCATTCATTTGACGGAGGGGGGGCCCTAAGTTTTATTCGAAATGTAAATAAAATTAAACGCAATAAAAGATTCTCAATAAAGGCATCATGATAGACTGTAACAAATATCAATACGAACAGCTGTTGTTTTAGAGCTAACAGACAAAGGACCAGGAGAGGGAGTACACAACGTTGAAGTTCAAGACCTTTTTGTACTAGTTGTAAGGCTCTTGAGTCCGACCATCGTATTCGTTTACACAGAGCACCACATGACTCAGCACAGAACGAGGCTGAGAGGACTAATGCCGCCATTGGTGAAGCCCTGGCAACTGGTAAGCCAGTTGAACCACCAATAGATCCATTTCACGGTCTCAAAGCTGAACAAATGGATAACATGACTTAAAAAGAGATTGAAGAGCATTGTGCATCATGGAAAGTAGAAAATACATGGAATCTAACTAGAGAGGTGTCAGATCGAATCCACGACGAAACACGATTTTCTTATTTCTGTCCCCAGTTACCCTAGGGAGAAGCAGATCATACGGTTTCTTGCCAAATATCTCGTTCAGTGGAGGAAGGCATCTGCTGATAAACGTGAAAATATGTGCGGAAATGCTATGTGCTTGAAGCTTCAGAAGCTAAAGGAAGATCATGCACGACGAGGGCACTACTTCTTAGAATACCTGAAGTTTGCTTGTGAGCCCACATGTAAATCGTGTGAAAAGGAAGGGTGGACAGCTGGTGCCCCTGCAAATTGGTTCCCTGTTCCTGGTCTTAGTGATACAGCAGCCTTACCACGCGGGTATATTCCATCCAATGTGACCAGTCTGAGTGATGAAATCGATCGACAACATGTCTTAGGATCATCTCGGGATGAAATAAGTTATTCTTTTGAAAATTTTTAATATTTCATAAATCATGCTTTTAGAGTATTCCACTTCTAATATCATTTTACGGAAAGAAATGTTAACTATGAAAAAGTTTGTAATCTTTTGGATCCTGGCGTGATTTCCTTTTCTTCAGGGGCTACTGATTCGTTCTTTGCGTCGCTTTGTGTTTGCTACCCTCTTCTCTAAAAAAGAACATGCATACAGATTGAGACTCGAACATTTCTATGACTCTCACATTTACAAGTGTCGGAGCCAAGCTGAGAAGTAGGCGGCTTTGAAGATCTTTGCCCCAGTTTTCTCATTCTCTTAAAATGGCATGAACTCTTTGTTTAAAATAGAAACAAAAGGTTAGCTATTACCAGTCAACTAAAATTTTTTGTGAGCCATGAAAAGGACCATTCCTAATAAAAAACAGTTTATTTGAATAGAATCTTCGTGAAAAGCAAAACTAGCAGTAGCCTGAAATTCATCCGATTGCCTCGAGTCGTTTTCTCCTCTCAACAACTGAGGGAGTAATAACGACTCGAAGTAATCGGATGAAATTCAGGCTAAACTAGCAGAAACGGGAACGTAAAGAGTCAAAGTAGCCGCGAAATAAGAAACACAAACGTCCTAAGTGAGTTTAGCACCTTCTTCAAATTATCAAATCTAAGTAGCTAAATTTTTTTACGGTTAATTCTTTTTACCCTATTTACGGCTAACGGTTAAAATTTTTCAAATTTTACGGCTATCGACTAAATTTTGGGCCGTTTTACGCCTATCGGTTAACCCCATTGAGACCCTGTGAAATGGTTTGGTATTTCGTGTTGAAAAAATATTTCACTCGTTCGCTGCGCCCACTCGTGAAATATTTTTCAACACTCGAACAGAAATTTCGTATCTCCAAGCGGCCATGTAATATCCTCTATTTAGCTTTGTTAAATACTATCTTTAACTTTACCTCAGTGTTGGTAAACAAAATCCAATATATTCTTAATATATTACCGTGAGATTGATGCGCAGTTAAAAACGGCTATTTTTGTTTAAATTACATAGATATGACGTTAAGCAAAGTAAAGAATGACCAGAAAATGTAAAACGAAAAAAATAGTGAAGATAACTAAGTGGCTATAAAGAGTTTTGTTTTTCACCAACTACAAAGGACTGAACAATTACTGATCAGAGAGCAGTGGACCTAATTTTATCCGTTCGAGATTGTTGTAATGAATTTTCTTTTAATAGTTGTGAGACAGATTTTACGCTATTGACAAGACTATGTTCGATTAAGACTAAGCTATTTTCCCCATGCATCTAGCTATCTGATTTGCTTTGTTTTTTCTTCGTATGTGGATGCAGGAAATGAAAGTGACCTCTTTTAATATTAGGTACCTGCCTTTGCTGAATTAACTCTATTAAGCAGCAAAAAGATAAGAGCTTTTCAAATCAGTTTTTTTATGTTGCCGACTTGACTTATTTACTCTAGAGTATATTGTTAGTTGTGAACTAAGACTTAAACACGCAACTTTTGCTCGAGAATTGTAATTTTGTCCAAGCATATTTTGATCTTTATTGATATTTATTGGGTCAAACACAAAGGGACACAGCGGGAAGGAAGAAGCCAGCTGGAGCTCTCTTACTAGTTCATGGATACGGACAAACTGAAAAAGGCAACATGCTGCGGTGTATTTAAGAATTTCAAGTTAAGAATGGAACTTATATCAGTGCGGTAAGAAATTGTTGTTATAATATTGCTTTTGTTTAGTTAGCTGCAACGCAGCTGTGGAGAATACGTGATGTCGTGGTTGATAACGTCACCTACAGCTAGCGAAGTACACACTTCACACATACTTCACCGCGTAATACCTTAAAGAAGCGAAAGCACACAACAAGAGTATCAGGAACAGCGAGGACGTGTTCTAAGGCACATCTTGTGGATTTCACAAAGCAGTCACAGAAACGCTTTTCAGTCAAGTGGAACACACGTGTGCCGCCAGGTAAGTAAATCGAAACGATTATTTTATCTTGAGGCATGTTCCAAAAAATACAATCATGATGCATATGTGAATTAGATTAATTTGAGATCTGGTCAGTTGGAGAGAACGAAGACATTTAGCAACAACCTTAAAACTGCCACTCTAGTCCTGTTTTTGCAGATGAAAGCTGGAATATAAATCTAAACAAACCAAGTTCTTTTACTGAAGCACTTTGTACAAGCCATTCATGTGTAAAATCACCATCGGCAATATAAAGTGAGAAAAATTAAAAATACGTAAGGTTTTTTCACTGGGGCCTAACATGACCTGGGATCCGGAATCTTTCTTTGAAAATTAACCTCAATACAATGGAATAGCCAGAAAGCAGGGAAGCAAAAGCCTTAATATAACGGAGCCAGTGTCAAACATGCGTTTGAGGTTACCCAACCACGGTGTAAGCAAATGCAAAAAAATTACCTGTATGACTGGAAGGACTGGACTCCTTTCACAATACTCTCAGAATAGAGCAGTTGGGCAATTCAAAAATGAAACTTAAACTTTAAAGTCCTCAATATGGTCTTCGAAACAGTTTTCAGACGTTTTTAGGGTAAAAGTTTAACCTATGACTCTCTGTTTTTTATTGATCGATTTGTTGGTGTTGTTTTTTTCATAGAGATTTTCTCAGAGGGTTACGTGTAGATTATCGAGGGATATTTTGTGCCTCATGACATTTAACGTGGTAAATAGCTGGGGTTTTTCGATACCCAAGACAAGAGAGCCAATCAGGTTTCTTCATTTGACACCAACCTGAAATCGCAAACAACATTGCTTTTTTCTATAACGGGTTTCTGTCGCGCTGTTGAGAGAAAAATTGATGTAAACATAAAAATGTTCAATTTCCGGTATGAAATTGGACAGTGGGATGCAGCTAAACTATAAAATGAAATCTAAGGTCAAGATTTAAAAAATGCTATGTACCTTCGCTAAATTATCAGGACTAACATACCAGTTGAAATTTCAGCTGAATTGCACGTAAATTTTCAACATAACAAGAAATACTGCCATGATCGAAGACGATTATTACCGCAATAGCGCGAATGAAGCCATAAAAGCCACTAATGTACCCTGCCAATTAATTCACGAGTAACCGCATGTTACCACTTTAAACTACTCCCCGTTCAAATTTACCACGGCTTCGTCAACGTGTAAAATCCATTTTACCACGGTGTGTGTCACCGCACCTGTAATGTAGTCCTTTTCCCCCGAATTGGCTTTGAAACAGCTGTAATGTACTCAGTGAATAACTTTCACGAAACCCAAGAAAAGGAAACAAACAAAAACTCTGGGAATTGACATTTCGTTTTCCTTTTTGTTTTTTTTTACAAACACAATTTTCCGCCAGCTATACAGTTGTCTGCAACCCAATTTTTTCACTGTGTTTCGACAAGCCGGAGAATAGCTTGGTTTCGACTCGCGATTTGCTGGCTTAGCAAAGTCGGCGTTCAAAATGTTTCTCTGTTTCTGATTGACTCAAATCCTCCGCCTAATTCTTCATATCCAGCTAGCGCTGAACAAATTTGGAAGACGCTTTGCGATAACCAATATAATCCGGACATCACTACTGACTGCAGGATAAACGTCAGACAAATTGGCTGCATCCGAGAAGCCCTGGGGACGAGGTTTTGTTGCTTAAGAAGCGCTGTAGGTTGCTTTTAAACTTTGATTTATTTTGAGTGAAGGGTGTTGCAGAAGGGTGTAATACAAAAGATTGAAAAGACACTGATCAATACCCACACCACAACACAAAAGCCAACTAACAATGCCGGCTTCCGCAACACCCAAGCACTCGGAAGTATGCAAAGCCCTAGAGACGAGAGGCAGCACCCTCTCCAATTTGCGTAACTCTTCAAATCTTCTTCTGGATCATACCAAAGCCAAACGAAAATTGCTAGTACTTTACCTAGAGTCTTCCAAATTTGTTCATAGAGTTTAAGGTATGTGACGGTATTTTGCAGTACACCTTTCAATATAGACCGCAAAAAACAGTTAATTACCCTCTTCTTGCTCTGTTTCAAAGAGTTCAGGTGGTTTCAAACTCTCTTCAGACCGCCCAGTTAAGTTTGAACCCCTGCGCACAATGACTACATGACGCAAAACACGCCTAGCTGTTTTGCAATATATACTCTGTAGCTAATTTCATATATTCTTATCCGTTTAGCTCTCAGCGCTGAATTTCAAGCTTCAAACAAGTAACAATGGATAACTTCACGTTAGATCAACTGAAAATTTCATCTTCTGGTTGCTCTTGGACGGTGTCTACATTGTTCACATCAATTTTGGCTTTGATAACTACAGTTACTTTAGTTGGAAATATGCTCATTGCTGTAGTCTTCTCCAAGAACCCCAGCCTACAGACAAGCACCAACTACTACATCGTGAATATGGCAGTCTCTGACTTCCTCGGACCGTTTTTCAGTTGGCCGCTGTACGTTAGTGAAGGCATGTTTACGCGCAATGTTTTTATCAGTGGGTCTTGGGCTTTGGCTGTGTGCAAGTTGGGAATGTATTTTAGGGCGGTATCTCAGATAGTTTCCGTTGTGAGTCTGGTGTTAATCGCTTTGGACAGATTTGTTGCGATTGTTTTTCCTTTTAAAGTTGCTATGATGAATTGGAAAATTCGAGTGATCTTATTGTTGGTATCGTGGCTAATAGCGTTGCTTATCGTTCTTCCTTACGCACTGTTTTCCAAGATAACTACAGTAGAGGACCAGATTGTTTGCAGGTTTATCGCGAACGAGGAAACAACAACGGTTTTTCATGCGACCGGCATCGTTCTAATTTACTTTATTCCCCTGATTACGATCATCGTCTTGTATTACGTGGTCATGAGAAGATTGAAGAAGAGAAGCAAGAAAACTAACATTCAAACAAGCCAGCATAACTTTGACCGAAGCCAGCAGAATAGGAAGATTCTGAAAATCTTTATAACTATTGTCATTGCCTTTTTTGTATGCTGGACACCACTCTGTATTTATCTGTTTCTTAGAAAGTTTTTTCCATCTCTGTTTCCGAAGGACAAATGCCTATTAATTACTAGTTTTACCTTCTATGTTTTTCCGTCTTTAAGTACAGCTATCAATCCGGTTATCCTCTTTGCGTTTAGTACAAACTATAAGCAAGCCTTGAGAACTCTGTGTTCTCAATTCCTCTCTCTCTATAAGTGTAGAGGTAAAGCGATTCAGTCCAACAGAACTCGAATTGTGGGCACTCATGACTGCAAGAACTATGAACTAGAACAAACAACTTAAGATCTTTTAACTCTTGTTATATCTGACTAGCAATGAACGTTTCAGAACTGAGTATATAATGGAGGATACGAATGAAACTTCAATTAAGGCTTCTCCCCTACTGAATTAGCTTTAGGATTAGGCCATACTGAACAATGTTTGAAAGGCAAAAGGGCGCCACTTCTCTCTTAGGCTTGGCCTTTGAAGGGATCGTTAATGTTTTTTTTCAAGCTAAAAAAGGCAGGATATTTATTTGAAAATAAAGAGATTCAGAACTCGGAATTTCCCCAGGGACCGGCATGCAAAAACTGTATAGCCTAGTTCACACATGCAACGCAAATGCAAACCCCGTGCAAAGGACGTTCACACGTCAAACGCAAATTTAAGGAGGTCAAGAAACGCAAGCGCAGTGAAGCGCCGCCAAATTTTTTTCCAAGATGGCTGACGAGAGTAAAGCTTCGGCCGAAATTAGTCTACTCTCCGTGGTTTTGGTATAAAGCGTGTTTAAGGGACGAAGACGTAGCTATACTCAGTGCAACAGAAAATGTACGCTTATAATACTGTAAACAGTATAATCAGTAACCAATTCGAGTTTATTTGCTGTTTATATTTTCTATCGTGCAAACATACATTCCCCCTCTGTTTAGCCTGCGAGCAAGCTCTCCTATTTGGGCGAGCGAAGCGAGCCGCGCGAGAACGCGCAAGCGAGCGGCGAAGCCGCGAGGGGCCGGCGCAGTCGCGGGGTCCCCCGCAGTCGCGTCTCCTCTTGCGTGCCTCTCGCGCGTGTACTTTTCACGATATCCCCCAAATGGAGAGCTTGCTCGCAGGCTACCCCCTGTTCAAACTTAGTCCCTGTCCTTAAGCATTAGTATCTGCACCAATTTTATCATAGGGCACATAAATAAATTTTTTACAGTAGCTCTCTGCTATTTTCTCGTCTGAAATTAAATGGAAGACACCCAGTCTTGTATTCGACGTCGGTGCCGATGGAATCTTTACTTGTTGTTATTTTTTTTTATCCTTGCTTTTGCACCTGCGTTTCATCTACATCTACATATTAGGTCGGTGAAAATTGCTAAGACATCACACCAACCGTAAAAGAATACGAACTAATGAACAGTTATAAAATTAAATAAAATAACTATGTAACTATTACTTAAGGTGATTCCTTAGTAAAAGAACCTAACATAGATTGTAGATGAAACTTGGTACACTGATGTAACAAGTCAAGAAGATGATAAAAAAGTAATAAAAATGGGGGGTCACCGTGCTTGTTTTGACGTCATAATGCTGACAAATACGGCTATTTAGGATCCTTTGTCTAGTTCTGCGCGCAGCTTAAAACTAGACAAAAAGGAGAGATTTTTTCGATGATGCATGCGGTAACGCACAGAATTTGACTGTAATTAATGTATTGTTTATCCGCTTACGTTCCAGAAAAATGCCTTTTAATGCTTTTGCTTTTACTTTACGCTCCAAAGGAGAATTAAATTGGACACGCGCTATTCTACCCGTGATAGCTCAATCCGTACAATTTAGTAAAATTGCCAAAAAACTGAACATAGATTCGTGCCAATTTTTTTCTCATCGAAAGGAAGGACTGTCCTTATTAAAATCATAAAATAAAAAATGGGGGTCACCGTACTCGTTTTTGCGGTAGAGCTGCAGAAAGTGCGCACCAAATGCACTTTCTCCCATTTTTTAAGAGAGGACTGGGGCGAATTTCAAAATGGCATGTATGTGGGAGGGGAAAGAAAGTATTAAAAACTCTACATCGAGATAGCTCGTTTAGGATTTTATGTTATATAAAAAGCGTTTAAATGAAAATCAAAGTGAGTAAGCACAAGTTTAACATCCACTATCGAGGTTCTCCGTGAGGAAATCGAACTCAGCAACACGCGTACTGCTTATGTTAAGCACATTCCCAGGACATTGAGTCTCACCTCGGCAAGAAACAACCGCAAGTAAAAATTCCAATAGCGTTTCTCTTCAGTCGACTTCATTTTAATGGGGTTACTTCAAATGCTCTTTTTAATGGCGGCCATCTTGTTATGCGCAGTAAGAGATGCGCAGTGCAAGCTGAGAAATTAGATTTGAAAGTCTCTAATGAAGCTGATGATAAAATGGCCTCAGAGGCACTCCAGTCAGCTATAGTTCTCGGAAAATACGAAAATGCAAAAAAGTCCTCATGTGCATAGGCATGCCGCCTGAGGCTATAATTTGCATAAAATCTTATAATGATCATATCTTTGTGGAAATTTACCAGACCCTTTCAAAATTTTGCCGCCTCAGAAAAATCGTTGAACTTAATTTTCTTGTTACGTAAGACATCACTGTTTTGTGTCACGTGACCACTTATGGTCAAGTCCAGGAAAGAAGAGAAAACCAAAAATGGTGTGGCGAGATGCCACACAGTAGATATTAAAAAGTATTTTTGTTATTTTATCATAATGTTCCTTGCATAAATCTGGCCAGAATGGTTGACTCGCATTTTTAATTAATTCACAACTAAGCAAAATAGAACACGTGACACTTTTCATCTGTTAATATCTTTTTAAGAAATCAAAAATTCTCTCCGTTTCGGCCACCCAAAACTTTGTACCAAAAAACAAACATTTACACATGTTTCAGACTTAGTTGTAATCAACCATTCCTACCCCGATTTTTAGCATTTTCTCTTGAATATCATTATGACGTCACGTTTCACGTGACCACATCATTTCAACCCTAATCAATTCAATGCTTCGAAAAAAAGTTTCCTAAAGGTTTTAAGCAACTTTTAGAATTAAAATGTATGGCCGTAGAAGAAAAGCAGTTTTATCTTTGCGGGGGGTCGAATGGAAAATGCAAGCGCAAGAAAATAAAAATTTTCCATTTCTTGCGTCAGCGCTTGCTTTTGCGTTTGCATTTGCGTTAAGGAAATTCACACGTGTCTTTTCTTGCGTTTGAATTTGCGTTTGGGTTTGCATTTGCTTCGCAAGTGCGAGCCTGGGCTTATAGCCTGGTTCAGACATGTAAACGCTCGTTTGAATTTTTCAGGGTCAATACCTCTCAAGATTGAGCATTAACTACGTCGCCATCTTGAAACAAAGATATGGAAAAACGAATGCCACAGCTTTATTAGAAAAAAAAGGAAAAGTTGTTGAGAGGAGTGTTATAAGGACATCGGAGTTGTCATAGCAACATAATGACTTCATTATCTATCTTACAGTTCTGCCGTGTTTCTCGACGCTGGGAGTTTTTTTCCTCAATCACTCATAGAAGATTGCTTGTCCAACACAAAATACAAAATCTATGAGAGCTATTTCGAGATATAATTTGAGATGAACTTTTTATGGTTAGAAATACAGTAAAAACTGGACAATCTCTTTATGGTCGGCTGTTACCTGTCGAAAATAGAAGCGTTTTTATTTGAAATGCAATATTCACCTCATAGAAATTTCAATCTTCTTAAAAACCTGTGTAAAATCCTGATTAAATCGTTCCTGCTGAAGAAACGCGACTCTAAAAACATAACCTTTACGCATATAACTAGGTTCTCGCCACCTTAAACAAATAAGCGAATAGTTTTGAAACGTACCGCTCGATAATCTTTTTTAAAAAAATATGATATTCTCGAGATTAGTTGTCGTTTTATATGACCCTCAAGTTTCACTATAATTGAAATCTTGTAACGCAATAAAATAAGGACTCCAAAACACGAAGCCATTAATTATTCGGAGGTATTAGCTCCAAGTTTCACATTCGTGGACTACAATAGCTAAAATTTCTGTATATTTCAAATGCATTGTTAGTTACTGGTGTTCATGTGAAAACGAAACTTGGAGACAATACCTCGGGTCAGTAATAAGAGGTTCTTACTTGTAAACACCAAATTAGCGGCAAAAATTTAGTGCATTGGGGCCCTTATTTTTTGATGCTGATATCCTATTTCCAGTCGTCTTTTGCGCCTTTTTTGACTCACTCCTATTGCCTTGACGTTCCACCCGTACATCTGCTATACCAATACGTTACAGACAAGAGACTATAAAGGGGACAGAGAGGCCATCCCCCATAGAGTGGTTTTCGTTTGAGTGTCGTAAAACCAAAACCAAAGTAATTACTCTGGCCAATCACATAGGACACAGACAATACATTGAACCAATCAAAACTCGAAGTAATTACATGTGGCTGACGCAAAGCGCGGGAAAATGCATGCGAGCGCGTCACAATTGGCTTTGATTTTACTTCTGATTGGATGAAAAGGTGGCGCGAATCTTTTAAGCCAATCGCATCGTGTAGAAAGTGCAAAACCAATTACTTTTCGACACTCAAATGAAAACCGCTCTATACACCCTATTCCATAGGTAATTCGTCTCGAGTTATTTTTAGAATCGGGATAAAGTTACCTCGCGCGAGGCGTGGATGTTTCGTGGAGGTTTCGCATGACCAAACGCCGTGCAAAACATGTCGGGCGAGAGGCAATGAAAGCGTAAAAAGATCGAGAGCATTCCTGAATATTGAAGCCAAATGAGTCGGCGCTCACCTGGGAAAAAGGAATCGCTGGACTCTTTGACAACCCGTGAAATCAGTTTAACTCGAAGTTGTCGTAACCTCAGTGCTTTAATAAAATGAGAAATTTCGCCGGTCTATTGAAACCGGTCGTTTGTACAATTTAGGGAGTTTAAGATCCAACGACGCGGACGACAACTAGAACATCAAAAAAACAATAGGTTTAATTAGCAAAAAAACAACTTCGCACGTGCAACACACTTTTTTGTTCATTTCTTTCCCGTTTTTGCACGACTACGACGTGAAAATGCCTAATTTCGCGTTTTATGTAGGACGTAAATAAGCAACGACGAAATTTTATTTCTCTTTCTGAGCTTGAATATGGTCCCTTGAAATTCAGCTTTAGGAGGGTTCGCCTACAGTTGACAAAGTAGGAGGGTAGGAATAATCGCTATAAAGACTGAAAAAAATAAACATCAAACCAGAAATTGCTCTCTTCAAACTGTAAATTATAAATAATCCTGAGAGAATGTTCAGTGTGTAAGGATTTCCCTGCTCTACTGTTAGCTCTATGCAAGAGAGGAAGGGCGATTCTTTTTTAATTTCGGTTTCGCTGACACAGCTTTCGCAGAAATCTCGCTGTAGTCGTTTTCGTCGACAAAAGGAATAGCAAAATCGCTCTCCGCGTCTTCCCCCATTTTGTTCTGCGTCATTTCGTGAAGGACGCGTGGCTCTCAGCGTGGGTCATCCACGCGGAACACATTCGCGCTATGTGATTGGCTGTTGTTTAATCCTCCTCGAGATCCGTGGTGTTAAAAATAACTCGAGACGAATTACCTATGGAATAGGGTGTATATGGGGGATGGCCTCTCTGTCCCCTTTATAGTCTCTTGGTTACAGAGGGATCATCCCCCAAATCAGCTTGGAAACCTCATGATTATTACAAAACGCTATTTCTGGTGGAGAGCCATTTATCGGCACATTTATTGAGGAAAGTATGCAAATCAGAGCGAGCCAGTTGTGAAAGGAAGGGAACTGTTGAGTATATTGTTTAGCACCGAGGAACAGTAATAGGGAGCTTTAGCGACGACGACGAGGACGTCAAAAAAGCAATAGGTTTATTACGCAAAACAACAACTTTGCACGTGCATCACGCTTTTTTGTTCATTTCCAGTCTTTGCCTAATTGCAAGTTTTATGGCGGACGTAAACAAGCGATGACGAATCTCTTTTTCCCTCTCTAAACTTGAGTGCGGTCCTTAAGAAATCAACCTCAGGGAAAATTCGCCTACATTTGCAATTTTCAGCAAATTGGAATAAACGCGACAAAGATTGAAAAAACGCGAATTCAGTTTAAAACTGACGTTTTCCCTTCCGTTGCCGTCGTCGATGCTAAAGCTCCCTAATACAAAAAAAGACGACAGCAACGGCTGTTTCAAACTTCATCGTTCTTATTCCAACTCTTTTAATTTGTCAAGTGTTGGCGATTTTTACAGGAGTTGAATTCTAAACGACTGTATCTAAGTCCACCAAAAAAGAAAAAGAAAATTGTTGTCTTGTGTTCCCGTCCTAAAATGGTTTCGCGTCGTAAAATGGTGCTAGTCGTGCAGAGACGGCAAAGAAATGTACAGAAAAGCGTGAGGTACGTGCAAAGTTGTTGTCTTCAGCGTCAATAGAAGTTCCTAATCTAAACCTCTTGCTTTTTCACCCTGTACACGTTCTCGTTGCCGTCGCCGTCGACGTTGCTTAAGCTCCCAAGCACAGTTGGCATGTCACGGTTAGCTTTCAAATGATGTAATGAGCAATGTCAGTGTAAATACGTTTGCAATAAACCACTAGCTTTGGACGGAGTAGTGGATATGGATGTCTATTGTATATCAGTGCAAATGTTGTTTCTTCTTTTTAATTTTTTCCCTCTTTTACTGACTGCTTCAAGTTACGACACTTACTTCATGTATCAGAAGCGAAAAAGGTTTGGAGTACCCATTCTAGACGGCCCTTAATTCAACAAACTGACAAATTGGGGGAGCCTACATGTGAGGTCTAGCCTATTAACCGGGCAGGCTTTCCTATAACTGGTAAATCAATCGCAAAACAAGTTTGGTCAGTACTTTATCAGGGAGAGCTATCAGTGCGGCTGGCTCACTAACCCACGATCAGGCGGTTTTTTGAACGCCTGATCGTAGGTTACTGGCTTACGCGCGCGGTACTAAACCAAAAAGAAAAAGGATTTCCATATTATTCATTTTGCGATTAGGTGTTCCGCCTGATGAGGCGAAGTATGAATTGTGCACAGTTATGACGTCATCATACACTAATCACGTATCCTTTGTACGCTTACATTGGCACGAAAACTTTTATTGATCTTTTACGCCTTTTAACCTCAACTCACTGAAAAAATAACATAACACCTTTAACAGTATTTTTGTTTTGTCTGTCTGTCTGTCGGCCAGTTTGTTTGTTTGTTTGTTTGTTGTTTGTCTTATCACTTTCTTCTCTGCTGGCGGTTCAGATTTCTGAATTTATAATTTTATATTTTTCTTTGCTTAGATTCTTTTTAAACTGAAGAAAGGTTTGGTCACGAAGAAGTCACGTTTTATTGCTGACTGAACTGAGTGGTCCTTGAAGTGCCCATAACAACCGGAAAAGGAAGCTATAGAATCGAACGAAGAAAACGTTAAGTAAACAATCGTTGATATTGGTATGCATCTGTAAATTCTAGTTTTTTTTCTGAACTTTCCTAAAGCTAAACTAAAAGGTTCGAAATCAATTCGTGACTGAAAATTTGGTGCGTGAATCCTAAAGAATGCTAGCACAAAGACAGTAATAAGTTAATTGGCGGTGGATGAGATCGTATTAGCCAATAGGATTGTGACAATAGGCTTGAAAGAAATTGACACGCATCTCAAAAGTTTGCATGCAGTCACTGCATAAATTTTACAGTTAGTAACTCCGGCTTTCAGTTCGAATCATGTAATCGCATTTAATCATTCGAGGAGTCTACTTCAAAGCGTAATGACGGACGTAAGACATAATAGGGGACATTCGCGAAAGTTAAAAATTGGAGTTGGCGGACAACCGGTGGTAAGCGCGATGAAATTGTCACTGTTCTTTTAGTGCATACACGGTCAAGTAAACTTTGATTGTTTTATTTTACGCAGCAAAGTTGGCAAAATGAAATCGAACTCCAGCCCACAAGTTCTCTGGGAAAGGTCACTTCTGCTCAGAATACAGACTCGAATTTAGTAGATGGAATGCGCCATCCCGTTGCACAAGGAACGGCTTCGAAGCAAGCGTTCACTACCGTTAACACACGAGCGAGGAAAGAAGCCGCGGCTTTTCCGGTGTTCCATTCCAAAAATGCCCCGATGAAAGTCTCTGTAACTGGAGAATGGGCTCTTAAGGAGTGCGAGGTACTTAACCATAACTTTATTTAAGGTTCATTATGTCTGTTTAAATATTCCTGGTGAATACAATAAAAGATTACAATCAGTTTACAAATTGATGTATAGTATTGGAAGTTGTAGCTCACAGTCGGGCTGTTGTTTGGTTTCAGGTCAGTAACTATGCGCCCTCTGTGAAGGCTTATAGCTTTTGAAATGTCGTTTCTAAGATAACTTTTCGTTCAACAATCATAGCGTTATTCTTTGTGTTTTATTCAAAGGATTTCACATCTTGGGCTAATTATTTACTCAAGAGAGGAAAACGCAGAACCATTTCCGACATCCGACGCTCGATTGGTGATGGGCAAACTTTAGTTCACATTCTGGAAATTTTAGGTGAGCTAAATTACTCTCGTTATTTCTTTAAAAATCATTGTTTGTCCTACTACATATTTGTTGGTCTTTCATTAAAACAAAACCAAACAAAGAGAATATCGCTTTCACGATACAAAGTATCGACCGTCTGCGTTCGTACGGATATCTATTGCAATTTTTTATATTACGCTTGCGGTTTGATAGATCTGTTTTGGTTCACGCAACCACCCGTCATTTGTAAACTAGAGCAGATTTTATGGTCTTTCCGTTTGTTTAAAGTTGTTATTTTACCTTCGCGGTTACATTTGTGTAGAAAAATTTTATCATTTGATAAAAATTGAATAATAATTAATGATTATACAGTGATTGTTCTCAATACTTTTAATTGATGACGCTTCCAGAAAAATCACGCAATTGACAGTTGTTCATCTTACTCTCTTGTGTTTGACCAAAGCACCCTGCACTTGTAGGTGATAAACAAAACTCTTCGAAAATCATTCCCAGCTTGTGCTATGTGATCTCATCCTACATTAATTGTAACATTTCTGTTTTTAAAGAATCATCAACTCACTTAAGTGTCTATTCTGGTATATTAGAGGTGATAATTTATGGCTTTCTGTTTTTCTTTTCTAAATACACTTGTTTAATATAATGAAGTCCCATGGCTATAGATGTAAATTAATGAATAAAATACTAAGATACTAAGATTGTAAAGCAGAAAATTATTAGTCTGTGTCCATCTCATCTCTCAATCCTTCATTTCTATGGGCAGGATGTTAAAATGCATACTAGAGAATGTGGGATAAAAACTTGTCGCCGGCAAATAACATCTATCCTGGGTTGAATGTGTTGACCAGACAGAATACCCAAAGCTATCATTTGAATTAGTCCTTAAAAAAAAGAACAAAAAAAGATTAAAAGCTAACCAAAGATAATGCATGACCGCCAAATAGCATCCCTATTTGCCTTTTAAAACTGGGTGTATTTTGTATGACTTCAAACAGGTAGAACTGCGTACCCAGCGTGCAAAGAAAGTACTGCCCGATAGCCCGGGGCTAGTAGATTTTGCTATCGGGATAGTGAATTCTGTTTTTAACTTGCCCAATGGGCAACTGATGTTTTATGAGGAATTTGAATAACAGAAGAACAAAAAAGTTTTGGGGCTAGTTGAAATGACGTCTGGGCTAGTAAATGCTAGCTTCAGCTTGCCCGAAAGGCAAGCTGTAAAAATGATTTTCTTTGCACCCTGCTACCTGGCCATACCTTGTTGTAAAGCTAAACATAAGTATCCAATCCCAATCCTTTTTTTCCCATAAGGTTGGTAGTTACTCGGGTAATTGGCCAACAAACTTAGACTCCACTTTAGAGGGACTTTCTATTCACGATGATGCCCTGTTCTAGATGTGAGTTTGAAATATCTCTGATTATTCCCAATTTTGGGAAATAAAAATTAATAAAATGTATGGGCACCTTGATTTACCCTATATATCGGGCTGCAGCTTCTCAAATGATTGGAAACAGCTACATTTTTGTATCAAGTGGATAAATAGAGGATATTACATGGCTGCACTGAGAAATGAAATTTATTTCCAAATGTTGAAAAATAATTCATGCAAGAGTGCAGAGAGCAACTAAAATTTTTTTTAACACAAGAAGAGAAATTCTTTATCTTCAAACAGCCATGTAATGTTCTATTTATTATAATTATAAACATCAATGAAATACCAAACTATTTCACTTTAGTGTTTTCTTTTGCTGTAAAAGGCACAATTTATTATGTAGCCATTAGCAATATTGTGATTGTTTCACATGTGAAGATATCATTTTTTCACCCAAAAGCTCACCTGATGTTTTGTTGGTGTTTAATATATAATCAACAGCATTATCCACTTTACAGACATTGTAGTGGATAGTGCTATTCCCCTTTGAAAAAACTGGAGCTGTGAGTCTTAGAAGCACAACCCCAGTGGATGGTACTCACAGAAGTACATGTATCCTAATCTACCTGGTTGTCACTTCATCTACTGTCAAAATTTCACCTTGTGAACAGCTTGCTGTTACAAATGCCACTGTGATACAGACAGCTACTGAATCCCTGGCAACAGTAAATTACAGGCCTTTGTTTGAAATAAACTCCTGCTCAAGACTGCAGGGTTGTCAGAAAGTTTTGACGTAGACAGCTGAGTTTTCAAAGTAAGCGGACAGTCCAGGGATTTTTTATTTAAAAAACGCCATCCATAAAGAAATGCCCATCAGAGTAGCCGGCCGATACTAACCAAGTAGATGGCGATTTTCGCCAGCAGCCAGCTACTTTTAACAACCCTGGACTGTCATTAATCAATGACATGTACGCTTACTCATGATCCCAAAGGTTACCCGCAATAACAGGGCTCGAAAATAGTCCTGTCCAGTAGTCTGGGACAAGCAGATTTTCTTGCTTGCCCAATGGGTAAGAATCCAATGCAAGTCATCCTTTAACAAAATCATAACTAAGACAAGTAAGAAGTGGCCTCAGGCAAGCAAACTTTGAGAGCTGCTTGCCCAGAAGATATAAGCTTGAATCCATTTTTCATCTAATCCTGAAAAAAGGGAGTCAGGGGCTTCAGTAACTTTTTCTATAAACAGCTGCTGATGGTTGAAAAGGCAGCTAAGACCAGGAAAGGGGCTGTAAGACCTTAAATCCTACTAGACTGCAGTAAGAGACCCTATTGACAACTGGTGGTAGACTGCCAGTGGTCTGTACATGTAGTTGTTAGGTATAGTACGTGTAGTGAACAGTTAAATGAACATGTATGAGGAAGGTGTTTAACTGCAGGATGATTCATAAATATTAGGACCTAGTTTGAACATAATAATAGACAACTTTGTGCTAAACTAATCAAAGGAGATAGGTTTGACGTATGTAAAATGAGTGTGTGATACCACAAAATTGGATTGGGTCTCCAGGGTTGTTTGCAAGAGCCAGCAGCTGGTGAAGACAGCCTGCTACACTGCAAGGTTTTCCTTGCTACCTTCACAACATGATCTTGATTGCTTATTGAAACCAAAGTTTAATTGCTCTCTGGAACAGCCTGCATATAAATTATTTTGATTCAGTTTGCATAGGGGCCATTAAAAACAATATGTTCTTCCAAGTTTAATAGTCACATATGATAATACCATGCAGTTGTTCACACTATTGTCGCGGCAAGTGTAAATCAGAAGCCATGTAGTTACATTTTTTTAAACAAAGTGTAACTTGAACTGCATTTGATAATGTTAAGACAGCTAGTGGACCTCCAGAAAAATTGACATATTGACCCAAATTTGGGGTCTTTTAATTTGTATTTTCAAGAGTCAACAAGTAGTTTCCCAGCTTGAATTGTGTTTGTTCAATCAGCAATATAGTGATCTGTGATTTGGTCATCAGTGTTATATTCTGGTCATTGCTGATGACCCTTAACTCTACTTATAAAACCAGTTCAAAACGTTTAAGCATCAAGGAAATGATAACAACACTCAAGGTCACTAATTTGAATTTTGACACAGCTTCTTTTGCCGGGAATCATCTCAGGATCGTAATTGTCATTAATGTAAACTTTCATCAGCAATTTTTTTGATGACTGGATTTGAAATTTGTGGGAGATTAAACTGTATTCTAATCACTATTAGGTGAAAACAACTCATTTCATACATATCATTGTTAATGAAAGGAAAAAAGTACATTATCATGCAAATTACATTGAACTGAATTTAAAGAATGTGCCATCCTTTTGTTGTAGCCTTCATCCTTTAATTACATGTAACTTTGACAAAGAAAAATAATTGTGAGTTTAAGGCTTTAAAGCCAAATCTTGCTGACTGACCTCTTCCTGTACAAAAAATACAGTAAGTAATTTGGTATACTTTATTTAGATGTAAAAAAAGCTTGCAGCATATTTGAGTTATTGAAACCTTTGTATATTTGTTTACAAGTCTTTCTTTCATCAGACCTTTGTCTCTTGGTAATATCCGTTATGAGTGTAATTTATAACTCAGGCCGTCACTTTATCCTCTTTGTCTATGAACATTGTAATATCCTGTCTATTATTATGAAATGCTTATTGGTGTTGTATAAATCCTGCTCTGATTGTCATGGCAGGCCTTTCCATTACAATACAGCTCAAGGTGTTATAAAACTTTTATGATGAACAACCCTTTGTTGACAGTGAATATGCACATTCTGATTTGAAAATATCGATGATGAAGAAATGGCCAACATGTGAGCTGAGGCAAATACTAGAGCAGTTTAAAAATGTCGTTATACCAGGATCATGCTTAAATGGCAGAAAAAAAGAAGTAAATATGAAAATTATGGCAGCTTTATTTAGAAATGATGTTAGCATTTCTGGATGTAACATAATCCTTGTTTGTTGACATGATTTTACTGTTTCATGCGTTAGGGCAGTCTTTCTATAAAAACCCTGCAGTGCTTTGTATATTATTCTTTTGTGAAGTTATATATACCGTTCCTGAAGACAGCAATGTTACACTACTCTGAATTTTTAAACTCTGCAACTTCATAGAACTTTAATGCATTTCAGTTCCAAGGGGCGTACTGTAACTGTTGTTTGTGTTCATGTAAGCAATTTCTTCTTAAATTCTACGAAACCTGAAGTTTAAAATGCTTTCTTTAAACAGAAGTCATTTTTAAGGCTACTTTGTATACAATTAGCTACAGAGCTAGTGTAAAATTCGAATTGCCATGCTTATCACATGTATCTTCATTTGCAATTGGCTCAGTGAAACTTGATGTTACATGAAAACTCTTATAATGTTATGGTGTTTTTTACTGTTAATGATATACGTATCTGTGTAATTATTATATAATAATAAAATGTCTGCATTTTTTCCAAACAAGTTTAGCTTATTTTAAAACCTGCCATGATTTAATGGAACTTAGGTTTGCTCTAATTATGTCTACATGTTGTGACATTAGTGTGTCTACAGCTGTCATCGCTCTTGGCAGAGATTGAGGCATCTGTAACATGATGAAATGATGTTTTATTCATTTCAGCTGGTCAAAAAATCCCAGGGGTCTATGCACGCCCAGTGACCAGGGCTCAAAAGTTGGAGAATCTTCAGTTATGCATGAGTTTTATGGGAAACAGAAATATAGACCTGCAGGGCATCTATGTTGGAGGCAAGTGTCTAGTACATGTTTTCTTTAATTTTCTGATTCCTTGATCTGCAATACACTGTATGATGACATCACAAGGATCAAGTTGAAACAGTGTAGAGAACTAATCCTGGTAACTGAGACTCTTAAAACCAGGGAAGTAAAAACGGGTAGTATTAAAAGTCCATCCAAACATAAATGTTGTAGAAAAATGAAAGATCAAGGTGAAAACATTCATTAGTTAAACTCATCGCTAATGATGAGCTTGGGAACTGGTGCCTTAAAGGTTAGTGGGGGGCCAAATGGAATAAGCAGAGAGGAGGTATCCATGGCAACCCTGGAAGCGGGAACCACCCCAGGAGCAGCCACTAACCGGCACCGTCACACTGAATAAATTCAGTGGAGATACTTACCTGAGAAAATACTTACCAAACCACCAGGCAGGGAGGGAGGAGAGGGAGCAAGAATCCGCAATGATTCGCAAGAAGGCAAACATTGATCCGCGACTATCAGCAAGAATCCGCACTGATTTGCAAGAAGGCTAAGAAATGATCCGCTACAATCAGCAAGCAAAGCTACAATGCAAAGCAACACTAGCAAAAGGGCACACAAGGAGCCCTGCAATTCCCCGCGGGCCGCCCCGTAGGTCACATACTGAAGTGGGAGAAGACTGCTGGCCAACTCGCTCGAGTTTAACTTTGCCTAAATGATATTTAGCCACATTTAAACTCATCGCTAATGATGAGCTTGGGAACTGGTGCCTTAAAGGTTAGTGGGGGGCCAAATGGAATAAGCAGAGAGGAGGTATCCATGGCAACCCTGGAAGCGGGAACCACCCAAAGAAACCCGTCTCCAGGTGCTTGGAGAACGGAGGGACCCGTCAACAGGGTGACTTGGTACCTCCGATTACCCAAACAAATCCCCAAGCACCAAACAACTCCCACAGCTGCGCAAATTACGAAGGCACTAACCTACAATTTTGTAGCTGATCCGCAAGCTGAAATAGGCAAAGAATCCTGAACCAGGACAGATGGCTGCCAAGCAAGCTACCCCGGGAAGCAGTGAGGATTGTGCAGTGACGGGATTCTGCATGGAACTGCGGAACGCGCTGAAGCTAGTTTTTGTGACAATGCAGCTAGCGAGTCAGCTAGCGATGTCATTGTAAGCAGGCTACGCCGCTGCAATTTTGCTTCTGTAATAAATCTTTGTTTCTTTTGGTTGAGTATCCAAGGTTGCCTAGCAACAATGTGGCGACTACGCTCCAAAAATCTAGCTGATCCGCCAGCTGAAATAGGCAAAAGGTCCTGAACCAGGACAGATGGCTGCCAAGAAAGCTACCCCGGGAAGCAGTGAGGACTGTACCGTGAAGGGATTCTGCATGGAACTGTGGAACATGAAGCTAGTTTTTGCGAGAGTGCAGCTAACGAGTCAGCCAGTGTCCTAATACAAGGCTGATAAGCGTTGCTGGGCCAATGGCCCATTGATTCAGAATCCCACTGCGAGCAGCGACAGAGGCAGCTCCAATAGGAAAGCTAGGGGAGAAGGAATTGCCCGGTATCTGAGCTGAAGTTATGATCTGCCTAAGCCAATCTGTAAGAATAGTGCGAGTGAGAGGCTGCCATTCGCAAACAAAAACAAGGGGCCAGACGAATACCCCCTAGAAGCAGGGAATATCATCATAGCGTGCACTGCATAGAGAGGATGCTTGTCAAGGCCAATGTGAATGAAAAGAGCCTTTCCAGGACGGGTCTGTCTTGGAGCCCTTGATTCGTATGCGCAAGGACGATGCAGCCGATGAAAAATCCACTGCAAAGTCCGGGACACTCAAGTGGAGGGATGACGAGTAGCTAGATGGGTTAGGTACCATGAACTCAGACGAACGCAGGAAACCTAAGTACCCCAGAAACGAGCTGCCCAGAACATCTGATGATCTGGAGGGCCGAGATCCAAAGACTGCGAGGTAACTAGCATCAATTAATCCCATCCCTTATAAGCAGCTGCATGGACGAAGGAGTACCCTGACAGCGCTTGATGCCATGAATGTCCCTTTGCAGGCGGAGACAATTTGCAAGCAGATGCGAGCACCCCTGATCCATGTGGAGAGCTCTAAAGCCTGATACATTAACCTTAATCAACAAATGCTGGAGAGTCCTGGCCAGAAACACAACAATTAGACAAGGCGTCCATTCGTCCATTAAGCATGGAGACCTTGATGGGTGCAAGTTGCCAAGCTGTCAGCAGAAGGAAATGAAGTTCGCTTGGGCTGACGCATAGGAATGCCGAATCGAGGGAGCCAGGCCACGAGTACGAAAGGAGTAGCACTGCTGTTCTAAATCAGGGAAGTCAAGTCGGTAAGCAGGATGAGAACTCCGCATCGAAGCTGGACAAGGCTGAGTATTTGGAGCCAGCTGCCTGAATTCCTGCCAACGACAATGAGAGCCAGCATCAGCACTCTGATTCATAACACCTTGCACATGTTGGGAGAAGCTATGACGTACCACTGCGAGCAGCAAAATGCGAAGCAACCGCATTAAGCAGGGAACTTTAGAAGTCCTAGCATTCGAGATGTGGACGACAGCATCGTGGTCAGAGCGAAAGAGTCATGCTTTCAGCCCCAGTGGTGGCACCAAAAAATGTGGGAAGCAATTTCTGGCAGGAACAGCTCCTTATAAGCGATAGATTGCTGCTGCTGAGCAGGAACCCGGGACCCAGAAGCCCTTTAGGAACATTCAATAGCCCAGGGATCCAGCTTCATCCAAGGGAACTGCCACATCCGCTTTAGGGAGCAAGCCTGGAAGGAGCCAAAAACCAACCCCATTCCACTGTGACAAGAACTGATGCTACCAAAGCAAGTCCAGATGACACTCTCTGTTGAGGCTAATCAGGTGATCCTTCTCGTGGGAGCAGCACAAAAGGTCGATCATGCAATGTAGGAAGGCTCTTCCTGGCCACAGCACATTGGCAGCATAGTGTAGATGGCCAAAGAGGGACTCCAGTTTGCGTCTGTTGCACCACCTATGCGGAAGCCATGAGCTTATCAGGCCCTGCAAGGCCGATAGTTTGTCTGCCGGCAAGCGGGCAGCTTGATTGATAATATCAAATTCACTTCCCAATACTACAAGCACCGTTGCAGGGCCCTCACAGTTCTCAAATGGAGAGCTAGGCCTGGCCATTTGCAAACTGCTAGCGCGGTACTCATGTTGTGCACACAGTGTGGGGGGGGGAGACAGCGGTCACGAAGTCATTCAGAGCAAAGCAAGACACAAAGCGCCTTTCGCGAAAGAGAATTGATAATTTAGTCATGTGAAGTCGCCCGGAACACTTGAGGATCGTAAGCAGAGTCATTTGGCTTTGGTCATAACTCTTTCTTTCTATTGGTTTGGTATCCGCACTTGCCTAGCAACAGTCATGACAGTGTCCCAATTGAGCTCAGCAGCGTGATGTCATTGTCAGCAGGCTGCACCGCTGCAATTTTGCTTCTGTCATAAATCTTTCTTTCTTTTGGTTTGGTATCCAAGATTGCCTAGCAACGATGTGGCGACTACGTTCCAACTGACTGCTTTTTTGGCCCGTTTTGGCCGTCAAGAAATAATTTTGGCTAGAAACATTGACTGCAGAAGTACTTTCCAGAATACATTGAAGCAATTTGGGCCAGTAGCTTCAAAATAAGAGCAAAAATCGAGATACAAGGGCATTTTTTCAGTGCATCTCACTACGCAGACGAGTTTGTGTATGTCGCGCGATATGGTTCTCCAGAGTGTTTTGTTCAGTTTGGCGTTTTACCGTCGAAACCTTTTTTGTTTTGTTTTTTTGAAATCTAGTTTGGAATTCAATTCACACCGTGGCTCACCCAAGTGTATTGGTGTCCTGGTTTCCTCGCCGATAGATCAAAGTTTCTGCTCTGTACTGCGGCAAAGGAACAATAATTGCAAGCGAATTGTACTGTTGTGGTGGTTGCAGTTGTTGTTGTTGTTGTTTTTTTTTTTCATATTGCCGCCGACAAAATGCTAAATATGCTTCCTAATACACTTTTAAATAACACCATACAAATTGTAAAACAGCAGAAAAATGAGAGAAAGAACAAAGCAAGGACCTTCACGATGATGTTGGCAGTGGGTCGCCCAACCAGTTCCTAGCCTCGCCCGACAGGGCTTAACTTGAAGGGAAGCTACTAAAAACATCGAGTTTCGCGAGGGTTATTGCGAGATACGCATTTATTATCTAAATAATGATGCAATGCACTTGAGTTAAATAGCAAGGGGTAGAACGCTTGGACATGAAAAGCTTACCAGTCTCAAATTTGTTGCGGCTGCATGCTTGCTAGAGGCCCGATCGTACGCTAACCACACGCGGCCGGTGAACGAAAAATGACGTCAACACGAGACAATACACTAAAAGGCCTCCAGCCAACCGCCAATATCGTCCATACGCCGTTTTGGCTTTTTAGACGCTCGGGGGGAAGGAGCAACGGGCGATACCGGCGGCGAAAAAGTTGACACAAAGAAGGGACAACAAAGTTTGGCCTACCTTGCAATTGGTTAACCGATCCGATGCTGGTAGCAGAAATTGGTAGGAAACCAAGACTAGACGCAGCCAGATCCAAAGCTTGAGAATGCAAACGAACGTTGTGGGAACGCCCCCAGCCACGCTTGAGGCTACCGGAACGCTTATTGTAGATGTAGTTTGTTCGGCTGAGAGCGCTGATTTAACGGCAGCGACCACGGAGGCGCGGCCAAAAAGGCAAAGGACGGCACGTCCGGAACGCTAGTCAGATGCGATGGGCTCCCAAACATCGTTCGCAGAAGAATGAGGAACTTCTGGGATGGCACCCGTTGTCAAAGCGGGCAGTCGTGAATCCAGCGGCAAAAAAACCGGCCGCAAGGCTGTTGTTTGTGTTACGTAGAGACATGCAGCGAGTAGAAAACGGTGTGTAACGGCGAAGACGGCAAGAATCCACAATGATTCGCAAGTAGGCAAACATTGATCCGCTACGATCAGCAAGAATCCGCAATGATTCGCAAGTAGGCAAAAATTGATCCGCTACTATCAGCAAGAATCCGCAATGATTCGCAAGAAGGCTAAAAATGATCCGCTACGATCAGCAAGCAACGGCGAAGACGGCAAGAATCCGCAATGATTCGCAAGAAGGCAAACATTGATCCGCGACTATCAGCAAGAATCCGCACTGATTTGCAAGAAGGCTAAGAAATGATCCGCTACAATCAGCAAGCAAAGCTACAATGCAAAGCAACACTAGCAAAAGGGCACACAAGGAGCCCTGCAATTCCCCGCGGGCCGCCCCGTAGGTCACATACTGAAGTGGGAGAAGACTGCTGGCCAACTCGCTCGAGTTTAACTTTGCCTAAATGATATTTAGCCACATTTCATAAAGCCATGTATAGGCATGGTGAATAGTAAAATCAGAGACTTGTTTGAACGTAAGGGACTTTGCAAGAAAATTTAATGATTTTGAGGTAGAAAGAGACTAGCAAGGATTGGAAAATAACGTCCTGACTAGCCAGAAGACCTATTCTGTAGTGTAATCTCTGTGTGCATTTATTCCCTTAGATCTCATTGATGGCAATGTGAAGTCTGTTTTGAGTCTGTGCAGGAATGTTAAGTCACAGTTTAAGGTAAGTTACTGAGTTGGCTCCCAACCATTTTTGAGGGCTTTACTTCATACCACTTGGCTAATTTACATGTACCTGACGTACAGGTTGCAAAGAAAGTCAGTTTTACAGCTATTCAGGCAAGCTGCACCTGGCATGTACTAGCCCAAAAGTCATTTCAACTAGCCTAAAAATCGTTTTGATGACGAGGATTGATTATACAGTTCTTATTTAATTTGAATTCCTCAAAAGAAGTCACTTGCCCTGAATACACTAGCCCGATAGCAAAATCCACTGGTCCAGGGCTATCGGACACTACTTTCTTTGCACGTTGACTGATGTGATGTATTACTAGTTAAGAAACTGAGATCTCCATCTGCCTGATCCTGAGGCTAGTTTAACAAATATTTCTTACAATAATATTAATAATTGTTCGATTCACTTATGTATGCTTTAAACACATCGCAGGGTGAAGGATGGGTATCTCCTGATGGACCTCGGCCCAGCTCCTCTGGCTCAAACAAGGAAGGTTCAGTGCCATATCTACCCTCAACTAATGGTAGGTAAACTTTTTTTGCACAAGTGTGATTACGTTCATCACATCTTTTTATCTAGTCCCCGTTTTGAGCAATTAAGTCCCCTCAGGTGTGTCGGAAAAGTCTGTAAATGAAGGCAGATCTTGAATGTTCTTCTCTGTTGGTTTTTTTTCTTAAAAGTATTTTACCAAGTATTTTGAAAGCAATTGTACAGTTAAAGGTGAATTTAGGTAAAGGTGCACCTTACACGTCGGTACTTACTTGGTTAAATCTTGCTTGTATAGGGTATTCTGCACTTAGAAAAATCAATTTTATTGTTTTCTCCCTTCCTGATGGTTTGCTTGTTCATGTTATTTTCACCCCCACTGTAATACTCTCTTATAAACACCCCCAGCTGGGGTGGGGGAGGGGAGCTGTGAATGCTTTTTTCCATCCTTTTTTGAGATGGGGGATGTTTGCTTGCTTATTTAAAACTGGAGCAGCATCCCTGGGTAGAATATGGTATTATTGAAGAACTGAAACTTGTTAGCCACACCACCGGGGTCTACGTCCTCTACTCTTTTCGAACAGTGGTTTGGGTTCGTTAACGTCCCACAAGAACCGGATAAGTGAAAGTGCGATCTCCCGCCCAACTGAGCTAACCAGGCAGTGGCTGTTGCTTCCAAGAACTTCAATTTTTAATTTTTTATTGCCTCTTTACAGGTTATGATGTTGACCCACGCACCCACGGCAGTAGCTCAGGGTACCATTCAGATGAGGCCTCACCAACGACACAGAAAAATGAACCATCTCCTATCCATGACTTCCGCATGCCAGGAATGCTTGAAGGCCAGGAAAGTCCAATTCTGTCACGAAAACCAGTACAGCCTTCGGATGTTATCATTACGGTAAATACTAATTGTCCGAACGGTGTCAGCAAGCAAAAATAAATAGCTTTTTCATACAGCAGGGCCAAACCAGTCACATTATAAGCTCCAAAGTAAAAATATTTCTCAATAAATTCACCTTGTTTATTAATAAGGCCAGTTAAAGCAGTTATGCATGTCAAAGGACAGACAAATGACATAAGAAAGTTACTGTTTTAGATATTCCTTTTCTTACTTAGAGTTTCCGTGAAATGTCACATTGTTCTTTTCTAAAGTGCTCGTTTTCTTTACAAAGTCAGCAGAGTAAAAAACAAACAAACAAACGAACAAAATTTAGCCCTAAAGTAAAAATGAGAAAAGCCCAGCCCACCTCGTTGATTTTGCCAAATTCTTATGACTCGCTATTGGTCGTATTAAGGAGTTTCCACTGTATATGGTAAATTTCACTAAGGTTACCATCCTCTTCTATGTAAACTGTAACATTTAAAGTATTGTTTATAGACCCGAACAGAATTGGACAAGCGAGGAGTCCTTCAAACAGCCCGGAATCTCTCACCGTCACAGGTACGTTTCTAGAGACCTTTAAGGTGATGTTACACGATTACGATTCGCAACGACGATTTTTAGCGCAACACAGCGTTGCAACATTGTTGCGACGTTGTTTCGAATAGTTACAACATTGTTCCAACATTGCAACGCTGTGTCGCGCTAAAAATCGTCGTTGCGAATTGTCCTGTGTAACATCACCTGTAGGCTCTAAAAGGAGGACGATTAAGATGACGAGATTTTGTCAATACTATTTAGTGCGAGCTTTTGCAACGACGACGATGACGGCAGCGGAAACGTCACTTTTAAAACGAATTCGCGTTTTTCAAACTTTGTCGCGTTTATTCGAATTCGTTGAAAATGTCGAATGTAGGCGAATTTCCCTGGAGTTGATTTCTTTGGGACCGCACTCAAGTTTAGAAAGAGAAGGAAAGAATTCGTTGTCGCTTGTTTACGTCCTTCATAAAACGTCGTAGTCGTGCAGTGACGGCAAAGAAATGTACAAAAAAGTGTGATGCACGTGCAAAGTTGTTTTTTTACGAATTAAATTAACCTACTGCATTTTTGCTGTTCTCGTTGCCGTCGCCTTCGTCGCTGCAAAAGCTCCCTAGTTTGGCGAGAAAACGCGATAACCGTCGTCATTCTACAATGAGTTTAGGTGAAAATGTAGTGACGGAAACAGTTATCAAATGTTAGAAGCCTAATCATTTACAGTATATCGATCGGGAGAGGGCTTAACTTCTTCAATAAAAATAACCGTGTTAAAAAATGAACGGTTTGGACAGGTGGTGCTCTACATTAATGAAAACTGAAAATTGTTTCTTTTTAGATGCGTGCTAATGGGGCGATCTCACTTGAGGACAGGCTGAGGTCACTGTTGAGCAGTCCAAATCCTGGAGGGCTTCCTGTCGAGGTGATTGTGTGAAAATCATGATAGTAGTTAATTAAAAAAGTGTGCAATTAAGATTTTTCTAGAAAAAGTCAGTATTAGGGGCCAGAGAAAGGTTATTAGATTGTAGAACGTATAAAATTCGGTTTCTTGTAAGTTCTTGTGCGCTATAACGAACGTTATTCTTCCCCACAGTAATGGTAAAGTACATGTATATGAAAAAGAACTTTTACTTGATATAATGAAACCTCAATGTAGCGAACATTAATGATTCCCAGTCTCTTGGCCTTTCGTTATATCGAGGTTCAGTGTACTGTTCATATCCACAGAGTAAAGTAGCTGGAAAGTAGGTGTAATGAACGGGGAGCTTAGGCAACAAAGACGGCGACGAGAATTCGCGCTCTCGGCTTCAAACACTATCGTGTTTATTCCATCTCGTTCAATTCGGCTAATAATGGAGAATTTTTCTGGAGTTGAATTCTAAAGGACTGTGTCGAAGTTCAAGACAAGAAAAAGAAGTTCGTATTGTTGTTTTGCGTTCACTTGCTCCACAAAACGTGAAAATATGAAGTTTCACGTTGTGATCGTGAAGCGACGGCAAAGTAATGTACAAAAATGCGTGATGCACGTGCAAAGTTGGTGTTTTGCTAATCTAAGGGCCTGTTTACATGGAGGTGGGGGCCCCAGATAGGTGACGTAACATGCGGCAGGTCACCCCACCTATCATGTAAACGTGATCAAAGTAAAAGAGAGATTATGTGGACAGGCAGGTTACCCCACCTAAGCGGGTTACCTCACCTAACCGAGGTCCTCCACCTCCATGTAAACAGGCCCTAAACCTATTGCCTTTTTGGCGTTCTCGTTGCCGTCGCCGTTACTGAAGTTCCCTATTATCTCAGTGTAAATTTGGCGGTGATAAGGATTTGCTTGAGACACTTATTTTTACTTCAAACAGGAAACGGAGGAGGAAATGCTGATTCCCCCGCCACCAAAACTACAGCCATTTCACGATGAAGATGATGTTGAACGTCGACTGCAGTCTTTGCTGGATGTTGCCGAGGAAGACCAGCCGGGTATGGAATCAAAGCCGAAGGACTTCAGTAGCATGAAGGAGCTGGACAGGATTGGATATGTGGTATGTTGTTTGTTAAGGAGGCTTCGACATTTCTTTCTAGTTCATTTCGTTAATAAGAAGTAGCCAAGATAGTATACCACGAAGCACGACGTCAAAATGAAAGCGAAAGGTTTTCAACCTCGTTAACACGGGTCTGCACAACTTTTGAACGGACTAAACGTACTTACACGGATCCGCCTTTCGTTTACACAAGACCCGCCGAGCCGTGCAAGTTTTTCACAAAAGTAGGTCAAAATTTGTGACCCTTATGGTTCCCCTTTTGCGTGAACCATGCAAATTTTTGACAGTTTCAGCGCAGGTAAAGCCTGGACGTAGTGGAGCCCAGTGACGCACCTTTGATATAAAAAAAAAGCCATTCCAGTGCTGACACCGTCAAAAATTTGTACGGAGTCGTGTAAAAAAATAAAATAAAAATACACACTTTTTAAAATGTCTTGCAATTCGTCAGTTTGAAATTTTCTTTTAATTTGTCCATCCGTTCCTTTTCTGGTATTTTTTAGCCTGCAGAGCTGGTGGGATTAGTGCGACTGCTGTAGTTTTTGGCGGCAGAGACGCCCAAGAATCCCGCCAGCTGAGCAGGCTAGGTATTTTTGTGTGTTTTTTATACTTCTTGTAATGTTTTGAGCGGTTATTTTTTATGATTTACCAAATTTGTTGACATTTCCCACTGTTTAAATTTGATAAATTCAGTCCCAGCACAGCTCGTTAAAGCTTTTGGTACATGTCGAAAGCAAGTTTGAAATAGAGAAATGTTTTGAACACCAGCATTTCCACTAGAGAATTTCACTTTTTAGGGAAGTAGAACATTTTGTGATGTATTTATGATTTTCTAAGCCAAGCCACCCTTCACAAAAGATGCGAAATGTTCAGAAGGGGCGCGGTCAAGCCAGAACGAGCAGTTTCACAGGGAATGCAAAGCCTGCAAGGTAATATTTATTTTCATTTACTAGTGCTTATAATTACAGGTGTGTTGTTTGGTATGGTGCATTATTTAATGAACTGAGGTCGACTTAAAAATAGAAGGGAATGAAATAAATACGAGAATTTATTGAATAAATAAATAGAGAAGGAAAGAAGAAGATAACGATTTATTGGTCGCACATCCACAGTGTGGTTTTTCGTCTGCGATTCCATGTGTGTAAGCAATATACATGCATGAGTAAGCAATAATACTGTTTATTTCGTTTCATTTTTTGTGATGTCTGTGTCCTCAAAATGCATTGCGTGCATTTCGTTGTGACATCTGAAGATCAGAAGCACAGGTTCTTAGCTTTCTTGTAAAAGTTGGCTGATACCAGACCTCGGATTTCCGCAGCATTTTCTGTAGGAAATAAATAAAACAACGTGGTAAATGTCAAGTTCAGCAATGCTTTGAGGTTTTTGGTCGAAGAAAAACGATGTTTTCTGGACTTGTTTCGAACCACACGATTCGCGGGAACTGATTTGACTTTCCAACCAACAAGCCACATGGGAGTTCTTAGCGAATTTACCCACTATTCACTTTACTTCGCTCATTTATGAGAGGTGTCGTACATGCTATCACTGCTTGTTGTGTTTTACACTTTTTCATTTCTGTAAGAAATTAGTCGAATGAAAGCTGCACTATTTTTTGTTTGGAGAGTAAGACTGAGTTGTCTGATTGTTGTTCTTTTTTTAGGGGAGCAAAGTTACCAGCTGCACCTCAAAATAGAAGAAGCAGAGTAGATTCAAACTCGCCATCCGTTTCGCCCACGCCGCGTGGCAAACTTGCTGCGGCTGTGTCAGCGGAAGGGATAGCGTCGCGAACTCAGATTTCCGCGTCGCAAAAACCAACGCGGGAGTCGCGGTCTGGAAGTACGTACAGTGAGAAAACCCATACAAGAAAACTCGTCAAAGGAGAAGGCACGCCTCCAAGACGATTCCAAAGAAGTAGTTCATCACGTTCAGATTTCCTCCAACAAGTTGCTGACAAGTTAGCGGACAGGTCTACCACATCGACAGCAATTTCGGAATCGGACACTCCATCTCCTGCACGGACACCAATGCTTCCAACACTGTCACCTGCATCATCAGTCGCCACGTACGTGTTTATGAGCTCCTCTGATTCTTCATCTGGTCTGAGCTCCGACGAAGACGAGGGAGGCCGTCGTCGGCGAAGATCAAAAAGCTATAGTGGCAGTGGGACACCAGCGAGCAGAAGAGACAGAGGTAAAACACTTTGATGTACAGTGAAAGAATCTCTATATGAGAAAACCTCTCTTAAGCGATCACCTCCCTTAAGGGACTACCTTCAGAAGTTCTTAGGGGTTCGTTTTGCGAAGGGCAGGATTGCATGTCGAGCCAAAAGATCGTCTGTGTGGAAGGCTAGTCAAAACCCTACCTTTGAAATCTCTCGTAAGGGACCACCTCTCGTAAGCGACTGCGACCACTCTTTGGACCAATGGGTTTATAATTTTCCACAGCCCGTTTCAGTAATAAAAGCAGATCGAGAAAAGTTGTGCGAAAACCGCGCGGGGGTTAGGAGAGTTAGGGGAGACGGGAAAGTGGAGCCTGTCAGCATTGCTTTCAATACCTTATAAGGGTATACCAGCTCCTGATATACCCTATAATTGGTCAAATTGGACAGTTACGTCAACTCTTACGTCAACCATTTGGCTTCACGAGCGCATAGTCAAAGAATTATGGTGAGCTTGTGAAGCCCTCTTCCACCGCACATTTTGACACAGGAAACAGTTTCTCTGAAAGTGGGCGGGGTAGTCGGGGCACTGAGGTGCTTGAAAAAAAAAATGCCTACAGGTTCTCTCTTTGTCTTTTCCCGCCGCTATTCGCTCGCTCTTTCCCTACGCTTTTTTCTCTCGTTTGCACTGACCGGGAGCCTGGCACAGGCTAAATTTCCATTGTTTTCAACCTCTTTTTAGCGACCACTTAACAAATGGTCTGATCTTTATGTTCACTGTGTGCACTAAATGATAACCTACAATCGCCGACAAAAGGAGTTGAGACACTTCGCCCTAATTCTAAGGGGGCTTTTTGACGTTTTCCTGACTTCAAAAGGAGGAAATATAGCTTTTCCTCCCCAGTCCTCTCCATGCAATGTTGTGCCGCTGTTCGAGCTACCTTTAGATTACAACAAACACCCCAACTTTGAATGGAGGGGACCGGGGAGGGGTGTTGGTCTTTTTGTTCTCTGAAGTTACCCTATTTGAGTACAATGTCTCAACAATTTTGTCGGCGATTGTAGCTCTGCAAGTCTGTGGCCGCACCTTTTTCTGAAGAGACCCCCCTGTTTTGACTTTCATAGTCGACATCTTCCCCTAATCGACCAGTAAATCTTAGCCTTTTGAGCCTTCGCTTACAGGGGGTTCGTCTGCAGTTACAGATGTGTGAATAGCATTCTCAGCTGGCTTGAGCAACAAACAAAACGTTTATCGTTCTCAAATGCAAGGCGCCTTTCTTGAATTTTTTTACTTATTTGTTCTGTTACGTTTGGTCGTTTTTGTCTTTGTCTGTTACGTTTTGTCTCGTTAATGCACGCTAACGAATTTCGTACAAATTATTGCCTGTCATTTTTGTCTGGTCGGGAAAGACACTAATCTATTTCGAGACCTCGGGAGCACAGTAAGGCAGCATTTATTTCTGTGTTGGGAAATGTGCGGTGCTTTGCTAATTGGGGAGATTGACTTTATATTGTGTGAACTGAGTCCATAAAACGAATCTTGGTGGAATATTTATGGCTGGTTGTTTGATAAAAATTGCATGCCTTGTAGAAAATGACTGCCTTTTCTTTATTTCCACTTATTTTTATTAGGAAAAGCGAAAAACTCTCAGGATTTGCAGTCCATTCGTAAACAGGTATCACATCATTCGCAGGCATTTTAATGAAGTAACATATATCGACTAACTATATACTTTAGTTAACTTGGGTTGATCACGAGAAATGTGTAAATTTACCCAAAGTAACTGATAGCCTTTTTCAATATATATATTTTCAATCTTTAGTAAAGGTGTCAAGATAAGTAAAATGAAGCTCCTTACGTGCAGTCGGAGTCCACAGTAAATCACAAAGGAATTTAACTACCTTCTCTCTATAAAGAAGTTACTTGTTCTGTGGACTGAATATTATAAATATTGCGAGAAACATCAGAAGATGGAATCACTTGGAATTCTTAAAGGTGTTCGTATGTAAGGCTTTATATAGTGTGCCATATCAAAAAGCATGTATATGAAGTTGTTTGCAAAATATCAAAATTTTTAATTTTTGATTCTTTTTTCTCGTAGCTTGAAACACTTGAAGAGATGTACAGTGAAATCTTGGTGGAAGTTGGATCTAAAGATTCAAGAAATTCTACCGAGAAAAACAGTCAACGAACAGCAGATATTCGAGGTATGCTGTGTTTTGCGGTTGCCATTTCTGAAGTTTGGAATCCTGGCTTGTCTATAGCTAATATAATAGCTGTTTGGTGGACTAGCTATAGAATCGCTGCAGTTGCCGTTGATTTTTATCTTCGAATCTGTTTTTATCTCACAGTATCAACAATTTTAATTAAATAGATCAGTTTATTATTCATTAGGTTATTGGTGGTTTTAAGAGTCTTCTCAGTGTCACGTAAAATATATATTACCTTTTTTGCGGGCCATGCTCTCAACGCCTTTAGTCTCAACTCTTTTGTGTAAGTTCTCGGTTTTTGCCTCGCACGTTGTATACAGAAAACAGTCTTGGTTTGCAAAGAGATGCTGGACTCATCGGACGTACAAGTCTGAAGGCTCTGGTTTGCACAGAGAAAGACTTTCCTTTCTGTTTCTTTTTATTATGATTTTTTTGTGTGTTGTTGTTTTTTGATAGATCTTCCTTAACAACAACGACGCATGGCGAGCAACAGTTCTGTAAATCGTGAAGGCGACGCAACGATTTAAACGCGCTTTTTTCTGTGGCGGCTTAGATGTTCAGTTAGTTTAGCCTGCGTATTAAGCGTTTTCGCCTCGGCCTTGATATACTGACCTCACTCTCGGTTAATGAGCAGTATTTGTTATATTGATTGTTATTTATTTTGATCTTTCAGGAAGCTTGGCTGCTTATAAGAAACAAAGGAACAAAGATATCAAGTAAGATATAAATTTGCGATATACTACACAAATCAGGCAAAGAAGAAAACTAACAACTGAGCTCTCCTTTATTTTATTTTAAAATGCTGCATCCATAATGTAACGTAAAGAGAGTCTAGCCGCTGGGATGGACAATGATGGAACAAGCAATTGGCACGTCGTTACATATGTAGGATGTTCGGTCTGTCTGGAACCAGTCATGGATTGGTAGACCAGGTTGAGAGTACAATATGCAATACCTTAAGTGAACTAATAGATGCCCTATTTTAAACATTTCAAGAAATCCTCCTATATTTCCTATAGATAGGACATATTCTGGTATCTGCTCTGTGAAGCAATTTACAAAATCAAAATTCTTTATCAGTAAATGTAGAATTTTTTTATTATTATTATTCTTTTCCTTTAAAGAGTCAATATTTTGGCAGAAAATTCCAATATTTTCCTATATTTTGAACTTGAACAGCCTATTTATCCCACAGAATTTTCCAAAAAGTGGCTGGGATGCCTGCTTGTCTCATATACGCCCGCTGCGCTTTTACGTTTGTATTAGACGCCTCTCTGTAATAAACGCCCCGCATGACAGTTGTTCCAGTAGTGGAATAGTGAAATAGATCGAAATCATTCAATTGATTCATTGTCTTGTTTCATTAACACAAGTTTGCGCATTGCATTTTGTTTAATGTCAAGTTCAAAGTAAGGATTCTGACATGGAAGTACAGGTTTATAAAACGAAATGGATCTCTACAAGGCTTAGAGATATTAATGAATGGACTGGATAGTTTGCTATTTATATACTGTGCTGACGTATTGGCTGAAAGCATATTCTTGGCTTGCACTGTCACGCAATGAAAAATAAAAATGCAAACCATTCAATATAGAAGGAATAGAATCTGTGAAATAAAAAAAGATAAATATACAAAAACCCTTGCCAAGAATCAGGTCTGTGAAATATTTCAAATGCGAGATATCGGGAAAAACGGTTTACTTAAATTTATAAAGCTTTGTATGGAAACGCCATGTTGGTGTCCCTTTCAGGAACACCAATATGGCCGCCGGATACCAACAGAACATCTGTTTTCTAGTTTTCCTACTAATGCGTGAATTCTTCGCTTGAGGAACTCATAAAAATTACAGTAATATTTATTCTGAGACAAGGAATGTTTACATTGCAAAATCTCCCAAAATCGGTTATGTTTTAACCCTCGTAAGAGCTTTCCCGGCCGCCATCTAAATGCCGCGTCACGCAAAGGCCTGGGAATTCAAGAGTCCTCTCTCGCAAAACGAAGAACCCTTTCGAACCAAAAACTTTTTTATGTAAAGGTGTTTAGGTACTGTAATACCTCGTGAAAGTAGAAACTCAGAAGAATCGATAGTTTCTTAGTTTGATTTTTGGTGACGTCACGTGCAACCCAAGAATTGGGTTTGTGGAGTTTGTTACCCTTGTAAATGAAAATGAACGCCTCTCTCTTTTAAACGCCTATTATCTATTAAACGTCACCGCTCTAGTAGACTACGAGCAGTCTCTCTTTTCCTTGTTCCTTAAAAAAAAAAACTTAAAAACTTATAAGGCGATTTCGAGTAAAACGCGCGAGACACGCTAATAACCACGCGCGTGACTGAAGTCACGAGAAGGAAGAGGCGCCCTCGCTTCTCTCATCTCGAGGCCTCCGCAAGCGTGCACTCCCCTGTCTAAATCTGAAGAAAAGAGAGAATGTTCGCAGTCTACCGCTATAGGTGGTCTCTTTCCGAGCCGCTCGGTCACAGTCACGCGATGCTCCCCGCCCTCATGCCCCGGCCCGAGTGGCTACGAAGGCCGGAGACTACTGCTTGGAATCGAAACATAAAATAGACGCCCGGGGCGTCTATTAGATCATTAACGGTATGCAGCTTTGTTCTGTTCACTTATGAATATTATCATTGATTGTTCAGTTCATAGTCGAAAGACTTCTTCATGACATATTTTTCTCCCTGCTCTTTTCAAACAGGGCAGTGAACAAACGATTCAGCCGCTTAGAATCTCACGTAGTAACCTTAGCCAGAAGTGTGGCGCATTTGTCTTCAGAATTACGCTCCCAGGCCTCAATAAGCCAAGATATGGATGATATGAGAAGACAAGTGAATGCTCAACAATACAAGCCCGAGGAAGACAGTGATCCTGCTAAGGAAAGTGCTATGCTTCAGTCACGCGTTAAGAAACTCAGAAGGTGCGTCTGCGTCTTAACCATTGAATTGCAAAATTCGCATTCTATCTTAGGCTCCTACGAGGGCGTTATTTTGGGACGTCACGTATTCCGTTCAAGAGGTGTCGTTGCGTGACGAGCCGAAAGAACGTTTAAGCTAGTTGAGTGTAACGAATGTGTTGATTATTCATCACATGATAAAAACAGCAAAAACAGAAAAATTAAATAAAAATAAAAACGAACGTTAGTAACAACCATTTTGTGGCCAGTCACCCAAATGAGGGTTCAACATTCATCCAAACTTGGCGAAATAGGTTACCCGGATAGGTTGAATACAGGCACTGTCAGGTTTGACCTGTGCACGGATATCCTGCCACAGATGTTCTTTTTAGAGCCAATTCCATGTAGAGAAGCTACACGTTACAAGTTTAATGAAGTTGTGAAACAAGTGCATAAAACTGCTATTGATTGGTTGATTTTTTTCATTCAATGTAGTTTTTTCGGCGAGGACCCTCCACTCCTGGCAATCTTCCTGAAGAAGCTTGGATATGAGGTAACATAATTTACAAACATTCCTTTTATGTAACGCGTTCGTAATTAACGAGGAAGGTTTTTATTGCTTTCGCCGTTCATGCAACAGTCTGTTACTCATCTGCACTTTTTACTCTAAACTTGTCCATTCTTTTTTACCTTAAGTAATCACAAGGATTTCGTCAT
Source organism: Porites lutea (assembly GCF_958299795.1). Lineage (NCBI taxonomy): Eukaryota > Metazoa > Cnidaria > Anthozoa > Scleractinia > Poritidae > Porites > Porites lutea. The sequence goes on along the minus strand of NC_133207.1, from coordinate 9,382,506 downwards.
TTTGGTCCAAGAACATCAAATTGCAAATTTAGACTTTTTAATCATAGTTAACGACAAATTGTCAAATTATTTAGAAGAATATGAAGAATTATGCAAATCGAGGAGGGGCGGCCGAGGCGGATAACACCCTCCAAGATCTGCATAATTCTTTATATCCTTCGACAGCCGAATTCATTAATTTCCTTATTATTCAATTCCTAGTTTAAAAAAACAAGCTAAAACATGCTTACCTTCGTCGATGTTAAGTTCTCCTTTATGGTGTATGTTTAGATGAAAAAGGGCCGTTCAGGTCTGCAAATATACTCCAAAAAACAGATGTTGTCCGTCGAGTTGTGTTCTTGCTATGTTCGTCGTGAAATGAGTAAAATGTTCCGCCGACTGTTCGGCCATTTTTCTTTTCACAACCAAAACAACTCAACCTCGTCCCCAGGTCTTCTCGGTTAACAGTGCATTAACCTGCAACTGAGCTGCACTTTTGACGTCATCGGTTGTTTAATCATGGTACAAAACCACTTTGCCTGGAGAGTAGGAGAATCATGGGGGAAAGAAAATGAAGAAATTACGTTACTGAGAAGCTTAATTTCCCCTCTTGCCAATGTTCCACTGTTCGCCAGCGAGGAGTTTTAATTCCATGTGACTGTTTAACGATAAGGGCCTATTTATGTTGTTTTTTTCTGTCGCGATGAGTATTTGAATTGGTTTTCTCA
>NC_133207.1:9301799-9376799 GCF_958299795.1 Porites lutea | reverse complement strand
AGACCGATTACAGCATAACAGTCCTTCACTAATTTGTTATGCATGACCACTGAGGTCCTCGGTCACCTAGACCGATTACAGCACAACAGCCGTTTCATTTGTTATGCATGACCACTAAGGTCTTCGGTCACCTAGACCAATTACAGCATAACGGTCCTTTTATTGTTATGCATGACCACTAAGGTCCTCAGTCACCTAGACCGATTACAGCAAAACAGGCGTCAGCCCTTCATTTGAAATGAAACATCACCACATCATTGGCTATTGCCAGGGTAATTATGAGTTAGCCAGATGGAGTATTTAAAAAACACATAGATCAGACACTTATGATCCAACAATTCAGCATTGTCTCAATGATGACTTTGTGATTGAGCCCACTCTACGAGTCTGAGAAAGGTTTCCTCCCTATATGCTGGTGCTGACACCCTTCTCTGCCGACACTGAGTTGCTAAGACATGCAATCTCTCAATCTCCACTGCTGTAGCTCTTGTAGTTGGAGTGTCCACAGGTCTGAATCTGTCATTGTTTATCAGTACATCTTCATGAAAAGCAAAATCAGGATCTCTTCCTTCCCCACCAGCTGATTTTGCTCTTGACAATGCCACAAATAGAGCTTCTGGGTTTCTGGCTTCAAAGCCATGGTCCCCGGGGTGAACCACTACATACCTGAATGCTTCTCCGGCACCCACAGTCATCCCTTGGCATTTGTGGATTGTTGTTCCCCATGCCAGTCGCAATGGAACCTGCAGACGCTTGCATCGGCATGTGCATTCAGTGGAACGACTTACTGGTACAATTGGCACAACTGTCGGATCTTCATTAATGTACGGTGGCCCCCTATATCCTGGAAACCTCACCAGAACCACATCAGGTACTGGAGCAGGATCATCAGTAGGTCTGCGGCCATCTTTATACACAATGTCTACGACTGTGCCTACTGCCCCATTGTACAAACCCCAATCAGCCTTTAAAGGGACACAGTCAGCTGGTGCGCATGTGCATTGGATACCATTTCTCAGCTAATTTGCATATCACAACATCACCCGCGCGAATCTAAAAGTGAGATGCGCATCCCGTCGGCAAATCTTCAGTGAATCTTCAAACCTTGAATCGAACTAAACGCGAGTCTACATAGTTCTTAGAGAGCGTAATTTATACCAAGGCACTGATTTTCTTTAATACCACGGATAATTTACCGATGGACTTGTCCAGGGAAGGCGAAACGTCTCTGAGAAGCGAAACATCCGAAGTCGAAGAATCAGCGGAGGTGAGAAGCACTCTGTGATTTCAATCAGATACTTTGCTTTTATATGCTTTAGCTTAATTGCGTTTTAAAGCTTCTCCACTTTCTAAATTATTTTAGGAACCAGACCCATGTAATTGTAAGAGTGCTTGCTCAACCCGAAGAAAGGAGGGTTCAACGAGAGGTTGCCCTTGTCGAGGAGCGAACCGTGTATGTACTGACGCTTGTCGGTGCGGGAAGCCTTCTAAACCCTGCCAAAATAAGGTGAGATAAAAAGATATTTCTTTTATCTTTGTATGTAAGGCTTTAGGTCAATTATCATTCGTGCTAGTGCTTCTCAAGTCACAATGAAATGGTCAAGGCACTTTACAGATATTCCGAGATATGAATATAAACATCTAGTACGCAAACCGAACGCAAGTTTATTATTACCCACGAAAATTACGAAGAAGCTAAAACAACTTGCTAGCGTATGTTCATTCTTCTGTGAAATTAGAAACCTACTCATAGACACAATAATTTGTTGTTGAACAGGCTAATGCTACGAACCCTGCTACGGACAACCAAGCCACTCAACGCCCAAGCGAAGAGAATGAGCGTGTTGCTGCAAACCAACAAGTCAAGGTAAAATGTCAATTATTGACCCAGGATTTGCGACGCTTTTATTATACTTTGTACAACGTTGTTTCTACAAAGCTCAGGACCTCTATTGCAACGCGTTACGATGCATAACAAAAGAATATTGTCACAAACAGGGTGTAAGTAACTTATATTTTTATGTGTTTTTATTATACAAGTCTTCATCTTCCTGTCATTTTATTCAATCGAAATTCGGGACACAGGCACAGAAATTTGACTCACTGAGTTGTAATATGCTCCTGAACCGGCCACTATTCCTTATGGGTGTGCAGAAACTAATATGCTAAATCTTTGTCGTGGGCCTTCAAGTTTTTGTCACTCTTTTATATGCTATAGTTATAGATACCAATGCCCCACTAATCCATACTTGCCACATAAATGGACAAGGACTGGAGATGTTATGGATCTGCTCTAGGATCATCATTCCAAATGAATGTTGTTCTCTATAATTTGCAGGATTTCATCAACACACTTGACTCAGAGACCATAAAGAAACTGTGTATTAGAAGCCTGAGACGGGGAATCGGAAGTCTGGATTATATAGACTCCTTGCTCGTTATGGAAGATGATCTGAATAATGATAATAATGAAGATGACATTGCTGAGGCGCATAGTCCTTCAGCTGAAGGTAGTATCACAATAACACCACCACCCCAACCCATCCCTCTGCAGAGGCAAGGACCACGTCCTGAGTGGTGTGTATGTGGGAATTGCCGCAACATGCCCCTGGAGGTGGAGAAGGTGTGCTGTAGGAAAAAAAACTGTGATGCCAAAAAACCAAGATTCAAAAAACTGTGTTTGGACCCTGATTATCTTGAACTGTCAATAAAAAGCAGTGCTGATATCAGGAATGACAGGCAAAACAACAGCACCAGAAGTTTTAGAAAAGCTGCTTATCGCCACTATATTCTTGATAAGCATGGATATTTAGGCAAGGGAAGGAGGAAAGTTGCACCATCATGTGTTGTCTGGGAAATCCGTGAACATTACCCATCCTCTACTGGCATCTACATGGGTTTCAAGGAGCGCTGAACACTCTTACTGTACATGATAATGTTATTAAGGAAAACTAAATGACACCAGAGTTTGAGATAAACCAGCAACAACATTGCCATATTATTTACTTGATTTATGAATCCTTATTACAACCTTTTATTCTACATCAGTCACTTGATCTACATTAACAACTTGTTTGCTTGAATTACAAAACCATAGAGACAGTGATCAAATACTGTCACTAGAAAGCTTGTTTGCTCGTGAGAGTAACTATTATTATTGGTACTCCGGATTTCAAGTGACAGCGATGATTGAATGGGTGCAAAACTCAAAATCCCAAAAAATGCCCGAGCCAAAATTTAATCTCGAACAAATCCCATGCCGAAATTTCCAAGCCATAAACATTCCCTGGTGGCTTGATACAAACATTAAAATCCCTATTTAAAAAAAAAAACAAAATACTTGCAAAACTTTCACTGCCCCCCAAAGATCCCAAGATCGAAAATTTCAACTCCCCCGCAAAAATCCTTTGATAATCCCTGTAACTTGAAATAGGGAGTACCACCCCCCCGCCACGCCTGGGGTGGAAATCGCCATTAATAACTTATTTCTTAGTTTGAAACCTTGTCTGATGTCTTTGAAACAATTCCTTAGAAGATACGGGAGCTGTGTGGGCAATGGTTGACGCTATTCTCTCGGGGTCATTTTCTGATAGAGACACGTGTCTGTCTATATGCAAGACATCTTCCATGCGTCGGCGAAAAACTTTGGCCATTATTATGGGAACGTAATCATAATCCTTGTCTACTTTTATGATCCGTGTGTTCCACTCTTTTGTGCGTTGATTGTATTTCCTGCTATATCTTGCTTCCCCTCCTTTTGATCCCACAGCAACTTTTCTGTCAAGATGATAATTCCAATCGATTGCTGCTAGCTGCTTTCTTGCCTTGTAAAACCTGTACCTGTTACAGAGATAGAAGAGGATGTTACATGGTGACACAGAGATATGATTTTTCTCTTGAAAACGTCAAATATTTTTGCACTTGAGAAAAGAAATTTAGACTCTCCAAGTGGGCATGTTCTCAATGAAAGATTGTATGGAGCACATTTGCAGAAGAAGCAAAATTTACACGTTTGCTTGCCCAATAAATGAAGCTGGTGTTTCTTTGACATACATCTATAAATCAACTTCCCCACACCCACCACTCCAAATTATGCAGCAATTATGTCACTAATGATGCCCACCTTGGAATTTTAGAGACCCTTGACAAAGACGGGGCATAACAACTGAAACTGTCTTCTTGAAACACTTCCTTTTTCACCCTCCCCCCATACATACAGTTCTATCACATGTGATCCCCTCCTGGATTCAACAGTTGCAGTAGTACTTTGCTTGTGAACTTACAATTATTATTATTATATAATAAAAATACATTTGGGCCTAAGAAATTAAGTCTATCTATGACTTGTGCAATATAAGTAAATTATCAACTAATTACAATCATACTTGTAAGAAGTTCTCTTTGCAGCATATGCCAATGACATGCTGTTGAGGCATTCCAAAGATCCTGTGTGCCTTTAAAACATAAGAATGATACTACAATGAGGATTCCATTGGGGATTTGAATGTCTTTTCAGGTTTCTTAGCGATGGACATCAGACTCAACCCCCTAAATAATTGTCTTGTCAAAATATGCATTCCTGTTGTGGCTGAAAGTATACTAAAAGCATGCTACCCCAAAAATAAACATCAGTTGAATGTAATTCTAATCACCACATGTCACAGATGAAAAGCATTTACCTAAACTTCACATAATACTTGAAGCTATCGAGTAGTGATGGCTCAAGCACCACTTTCTGCAATGCTTCATAGTCCTGCTCCCTCCGGTCGAACCAAGGTGGGTGTTCTTCGTTTGGTTCCATTTCTTCGTGGTCGCATCTTCCTGTGGTCCACTCATGTTCATTACATGCATGATGCAGTAGGCTTAGCCATTTGTCCTATGAAATAAGCCAGTAATATGATCAGGTACTTCACACATGATGACAAGCCACTTGTTCACTACATGGGAATATGAGTGAAAATACAAGGGCTGACCTTGACTGGCATCGTATGGTATGAATCATAGATATGAAAAAACCTCTTGCTCTTAAATAGTTAAGTTATTTAACTATCTACCTTCATTGCTGCAAGAGCCTGGGTGGTGTCTTCATGTTCAGATGCAATTGAACAGCAATGCCAGAAGTGATTTATTATTTGATTCGACCACTTTCTCACTTTATCATTTCCTTTGGTACTGGCAACCTACAAAAAAAAAACAACACACAAATACAGGGGTATTTCGTATTAGTAATGTCACATTTGGATTTTACCCCAATCCCTGAATTTCATCATTTTTTTGGGAAGGGGGGAGCAGGGCTTACGCAAAAAAAGTAAGTATCCATTATTCTACACTAGAGTTTCTGACCATCATTCCCAGTCCGGGGGGGGGGTTAGGAAGGTTAATACACTGAAGCACCTAGAATAATGCAAATTATTTATTTTGTCTCACTACCTTTTGAATACTCTTGCGTATGCTTTTGGCCTTCTGCCAGACATCCAGAGAGTGGAAGAGGGTCTTGAATTCATCAGCTAGGGAAACACACAAAAAAATTATAATAGCCATTAATTTTATAGAAAACGGGGTTGTAACTTTCATCTGAGGGTTAGTTTGAGAAAATTCACATTATGAACAAACATCGATGTCATAAAATGACAGCTGTAATACACCACAATGTACAGATTCTCTAATCCAACATCACCGTACTTTACATCATTTCAACAAAAAAGCAGGAGTAACCCTGGGTAATCATTAAACTGTGAACCTGACAGGGATCTATACCCGATTGGACAGAAACACAGCCAAACATTATATAAAGCTCACTGTACAACTAGTTTCAATTTACCTATAAGCTTCTTCATAGAGGATGATGCATCTGTACAAACTTCGATAACATTTAAGACTCTCTGGAGTCTCTGTAGACAGTGGTTCAAGGCCTTCTTTTCCATTGTACTTGATTTCAATCCAACATGTCTTTTGTCCAGGACTTCTATTTCGATCACATAGCCAGTGATCATCTCCATTACGTAGTAGCATAGATTTTTGGCTGAAAAGCCAGGAGAGTCACACTGCCCATCCCCACAAACAGTAAGGTCATCATTGGCAAATTGGGCCCACAATTCCTCTCTCATATGTTCCCACCATTCATCAATTACAGGGGCACAATACAGTTTCTGGACTCTCTGAAAAGTTGATGCTGAAATGAATTCGAGTCCTAGGTGCTTTGCAAATTTTTCAATTTTTGAAAAATTGTTTCCTGACGTGAGAACTGCAGCTGCTGTTTGGAGGTTATTGGACAACATGCCATTTGCATCTCCTGAAGTACAAAACCATCCCTTGTGCCCAGCAGGACACTTCCAACGAATTACTGCACAAGTGCCACACAGTGAGTATTCAAGAGTCGCCATGTGAATGCACCCTGGAAACTTGCATGGCCCTGCAAGCTGCTGCAGCAGCAGATCTAACGAGCAGATTACTTTCGTTCCTTTGATATGACCAAGTTCTTCCGTATAGAGAATTTCTTCTTCTTTTCTTGAAAAGCGTTTATGAGGACCATACTCAGGCTGGTGTTTTGGGATGGATGGTTGGCTCATCTGCTCAAAAGCTGTCTGGGTCCACACTGATACAGAACCTGTAGTTGATTTATCAGACTGTGCAACATGGGATGTTGGCAGCTGCTGGACTGACAAACTTCCATCCTCCACAGGCACGGCTAACACTTCTGTGAACTCCAACACAGTTGTCTCATCCAACTCATCAACTTCACTCTCAGGGCCTTTGTCTTCTCCACTAAGAATGTAACAAACAGGGTATTAAAATTAACAGCTACATCATCCACAATCAAACAATCTTCTATTGTATGTTGTTTGTCATTATCCTATGTGTCTTGCAGAATCATACTTACAGTGGTTCAAATTCACTATCATCACTGTCACTATCATCCTCTGCCATAGTCAGGTCTTCATTGAGTAGCTTCAGGGCATCTTCAAGGTCACTGAGATAACATTAAAAAAAATACAATGATGTCGAGTTAGCTAGTTACAATACTCAAGTGGCTCCATCATTACAAACCACATTTCCCAAAATCAAAAACAAGACTTACTTTCCAAAAAGTAACAAAAGGTGAAACAAGCCTTTACTCAGCAGAAAGAGAAAAGATTTTTACTCAAAAGAATACGAAATAAACAATGACAATAGCAATAACTTTCCCAAAACTACAAAAGAGATCAAGGCACACTTCTGATCTAGCTACTTTGTTCAGCCAAAATGGTCACGTGGTTGGGAATACAAACAGATTATCAATCTGTTGCAATAATAGTTAGATACTTGATAAAACTCCTTCATTTTCTTCTCAAATTAGCCAGGGGAAAATTGATTATTGATTATTTATTATCTGGCTTAATATTCTTCCAGTCAGTTTTGAAATAACTGCAAAGGAATGCCATTTACAGTACAATTGTTTACATGACTTGTTTACAATGTACCTATCGCAACTTTGTTCTGAAGACGAGGTTGAACTCTCCGTGTCACCGATGTCATGCTCATTGTCACTCTCATGGTCAATGACTACAGTGTCATTAACTATTTTCCAAGATTCATTGACAGCAAATGGACTTTCGGACCCAACGCCAGTGACATCAATAAATGACTGTGACCTGCAACTTGTGATGAACAACAAACATTTAGTAAAATTCATTAGAGATACAAGGCAATAATTATTATTACTGTCCACACTCATTGCTGCTACAGAAGAGTCTTTTTTTTCTTGACAATTATTTTTATGTTGATTGCATTTAGCCAATACTTGATTTTCATGGCAGACAAATTCCATACAATGCAAATTGTTGAACTGGTGTGGCCCTTACACTAACCAGAGCTTTGGTATATATATTATACGTTTATGTTAATACAACTGGGTAGTTCACAGAGCTCATAAAAAACATCTACTGCCACAAATTGCACTGAGAACACGCATTTAAAATGTTAAACTTCCACACTTACTTCTCACTACTGCCATTACTTATAATAGAAATATCAGGAAGATCTCTGCCTTTTCCCAATGGAGTCGAAGTCAATGGACCTGGCATTAAACATGACAAAAATAAAAACACGTGTACGGTAAGTTAATAAACATGAATAATTTCAAGTAAGAAGTCGAGCTTATACCTATACAAACATGCATGTACCTTCTTGATCTTCGGAATGTCTCGCTCTTTTGGCTGGTTTGCGAGTCTCTTCCATCTCATTCAATCTACAAGAAATGAAGAGATGTTCAAACATTTCTGTCCAGTATAAATATCACACATCCGTCTAAATTACAGAACGAGCTGGTACTTATACTCACTCATTTTCTTGCCTTCGTCTCAGCTCCAAACCGAGCAGCCATGAAGCGAACTCCGAATCGTTGCCAAATGTTCCCTCCGCACGAATCTTTCTCCAGCTTGAGAAAACCAGATTTTCCAAATATATAGAATGGTGGTTGGCTCTCCAGTGTTTCTGATTGATCTTCCTCGTTATTTTCGTTAACGCAGGCGATTTCTTCCGCCCGGCGCCTTCACGTTTACCTCCTCTTCTCTCCATGTTCCATCGGACACTTGATTCAATCCGTTTTAGCCAAATACGATAAAATAATTTTGAAAGATGACTAAAAGAATATTCAGGAACAGGTTTTGAGTAAAAGATCAACGATCAAAAGAACCACAAAGCACGATTGAAGCGGATTTTGTAGATGTCTACGACGCGTAACTTTGATTTCGGGTTGAGGTAAACGCTTTTCAAAAGTAACAAAACTAGTGTCCAGGCCAGCGCGGTCTCAAAGCTGACTGTGTCCCTTTAAGTTAACTACCAGCATTACTTTGCTGTCACGGCAAAGATACAGTAGAGGTAACAATCCCCCCGCCTTATTACTGTCAGCATCCACTGCATGTCTGCCATTGTGAACTGCCTTGATCTTGCTACTGGGTGGTTTGGCTGTCTGTTACACTCAAGCAGCTTTGTTTTATTACGCTGCCATTCAAGACGGTGCGTGGGAAATACGTACAGACCTCGCTCATCCATCCTAGCAAGGAGTTCCGGGCCATGCGACATGCGGAGATTGTGCCATTGAAACTGTTGTAGCCAATGGATTTGCTGGGGTGTTGTTGTATAATTCCTTAGTGACATCAGCACATCTCTCAGCTGTTGCTCAGATTCATTCTGCCGTATAATCTGAGTAAGCTCAACAGCACTATCAAACATTGTCCAAACCAAGTGACCATGGTTAGATGGTGCACTACGGCAATCTGAGATATACACGGGGGTGTCACACACAGGAGGAAGCTGAACATCATCTCCCATAAACACTGCAACAGGAGTCCCTCCCCATAACTCATCTGCATTGGCTCCTTTGTTGATTGCATAACGTGCATGCTGTTCCATCCAGCCCATTGTTGTGCGTCCAAACATTGATCGTTCATCACCAACCAGAACTTTCAGATTTTCGCACTTTTTTTGAATTTTCTCTAGTAAGGGACCTGTAGGTACAGTCAACTCATTGCAAGACCTTCCACCTGTTCGTACTCCAAGAAAGCTATGAGCTGTACTGCCTTGAATGAGATAGGCAGCATTCCCTGTTGGAGTTATCACCTGTATTGCATCATTGGCTTCAAAAACTTGCCGCACTAACCTCTGGAGACACTTTATGACATAAGACTTTCCTGAACCAGCAGTTCCAGAGACAACAAGCCGCAGTGGATGGTAATATTAAGTGTTTTCAACAAAGTTGAACAGGGTGTGCAAAACAAGCCCCACTATGGCTTTCTGATTCTCATTTAGAGACAACGGACACACCTGAGGTAAATCAAGGTCTCTACTTTCTGTCTCCCGTTCCTCATCTGCTTTAATGCTTTCTTGAAGCCATTTTGTTGGGTCTTTTCCTTCAGGAAGAATGATACGAGTGCTGCTCCAGTCATAGTCCTCCCCACCATCATCATAATCAAGGTCCTTCTCTACACCCTCATATAGTTGGTTCTGCCCTGCATATATATCCACCCAGTCTGGCTGTTCTTCTGCTTCAGCAGCATCATCTTCCTCATCCTCTTCAAACACTGGTTCTTGTGGGTGGTCTGCAAAACGCCGTGCCTTAGCAACTTGGGCCTCCACAAATGTTGGACAGTGGTCACTTGCAAAAAAGTCCTTTAAGCGATCAATCCAAGATTCAGCATCCCCCTTCACTTCTTGGATGTCAAACCAACTTGGCCAGTGTAACAGGAGCATGGTCCTACAGTAGTCTTCATTCAATGGCCATGTTGCATGCGTAGAACCACCACTTACAACAGGGACATTACCGTTCTTCGATGCAAAGTGGTACCAAGAACAGTGATCATCTTGCGGTCGTGCAAGGTACTTATCCAGTGGGGTGCTGCGAGTTGCAGTTTCACCATCACGTTCAAGTCTCCTTGACCCTGACATTGACAAGTAGGTAAATGGACAGCTACATCGCCAAAGTGCTAGCCTACTCAGTTCAAAGGATGCCTCCGGTCCACTGATATCTCGTCTTCCTACCGTCTTTATCAGCATCTTAGCACACATTGACTTGCCTGTCACTTGGTCTGCTTCACCTGCATCAACAGCATTCACCATATCCTTAAAGAGATCAGAAGTTGCACCAGTGGGTTCGCTATCTTTGCAAGCATATCCACACACATAGTCAATTATGGCAATGATATCATCTGTACTCGGATTATCTGGAGGAGAATTGGAAAGAATCAAGCTTACATCCCCATTTGCTCTCCATGATTGTAGCTGATAACGAGAATGCTGAACCACACGTGGATGGTCACGTGGCATCTCTAGGCGGGGTACTCCATTATGATCTTCCACAATTTCCGGACTACCATGAATTTTTTTCCCTGGGCAGAACTCGCTTCCAAACTCCATCCGACATACACGTTCTCTCGGCTGCAATCCTTGCTCCGGATGGCGAGGAGTTCTCAAGCAGTAATCCGAGCAACTGTGGAGTCCAACCCGGTTTACTAAAAGTAAATGATCCTCCAGTATTGCATCTTGTGTTGCAGCTATTTGCATTAGCATCTTAACTAACGGATCCCTATCATCTGATATGGGCTGAGCCGTTCCCTCAGGTGGTGGCCAGAGGTCTTTTCTCGGCTGTCGTTCTTCGTCATTGCCAGCTGGATGTAATGCTGTCATGGCAAAGGTTTGATCCGCCCACTGACTAAGTCTAGCTGCATACTCTTCCTCTTCGCAACCATCTTCACGAGCTTCATGCAATAGCTTATGCGGTTGCATGTCTTCCCTCCAGCTGAGTTGGTACCAATGAATTTGACCGCGGGACTTGGCAAACTCATAGCGGTACCAATAATCAGAGACACCGAATACTGGCTTCAGTACCTTCTCATGGTATGCTTGGGTGCGTAGGTCAAAGTAACTCACCACTACATGAGTATTTTCTTGTACTGCCTTGAAGCGGGCATTACTATCTTCAGCAAGGTTGACTTCTTTTCCTTTGGTCTGCAAGATGTACTCTTCAAGTAGTCTTCTAAGAGGAGGAAAGTAAAACTCGGTACAGCTTCCAGTCATGAAAAATGAAGGTAACCCATGCTTCTCATTGACCATGAACTCAACCAATGCACGAAGCTCTCTACGTCTCTGGTGCCAATACTGAGCTGTACCACGTAGATTTGCACCAAAATACAACAACTTGTCGGTGAAAGTGTCGCCTCTCGCAAGTCGCTCTTGCAGGTCTGCAACAGTTATTTGTGGGTCACCAATTTGCTGGTCAACAAAGAACCAGGGCACGCTTCCTCATGATCATATTGTGAACGACAAACTTCCAGACTTTATGCCTCGCAAACCTTCCGTCTCGGTACCACAGCAGGTGCTCTGCCCAGTCATGCAGTGTGGGACACGTCAAAGGACGGTTTATGTGGAAATCACCCTTTCCATAGGGAAACAAGCAAGCAAATGCCATGGTAAAAAAATAGGGAGTGGTAAACTCCGATGCTGGTGTTGTGCTCGTGGTCGGCCACGGGATCACTGGTCGTTGCACATTTCGTTGTGTTTCTCCAGCTTCACCTTCCCTAGCTTCAGAAACAACTTCATTTATGGCTGCTTCTACTTGTGCTTGCACATTCACTCCCGGCTCAGGAAGAATAATTCCAGAGACTGTTGAGTCATCAGTACTGTCTGTTTCCCCAACATCCAATTGTTGTGGTGCAGGGCCTTGGTCGTTTATGCGTTCTGTCTCAGAGAACTCAACATTCCTCAAATTGGGCAACTCACCATCTTCTGGTAAATTCTCTATGCGAGTGCCATCAATAACAACATCACCGTAAGCAGGATTGTTGTCCTTGAGCCAACGAAGGGCTCCTTCAACATGGTGTCTTCTAACCCTGAAGTCCTTATGGGTATCATCTTTTCCTTGTCTTCTCACGCGTATGATATCCACCTCTGCTGGCAGGCGTGGAAGAATAGTGGCTGGTTCTTGCACAGCCTGTGGGAAAGCAATGCAGTGTCCCTTTGAGGCGATACCTCCATGCTTCAGCAGGTGCACATGCACAGTGGGTGCTAGCCTGGCTATCAGCATCTGTTCAGCATCTGACATGTTAGACAAAATCTCAGGAACAGCCATTGGATCCATGTTATTCTCACCTGACCAAACTTTTGGCACCTTCTTATCTCTTCTGCAGCGAGTACACATGTTTCTCGTGCCCTTGCACTCCAGTCGCCTTTCCTTGCAGACCTCACAAAAAAAGAATGCATAAGTCATCTGCTCCACCTCAAATGCACGAATAGCTCTGTAGGCATTATCTTCTTGCTGACTTGACCCTGCTGGTGGAGGAGGTGGTAGATCTCCAACAACTTCACGCAACGTTTTCTCTTGTTCTGATATTCTTCTTTGGTTTCGCCGCTGTCTTTTTCTTCTGTCATCCTCCGTTTCCACTTCACCAGGCTTTGCAAACTCATAGTCCACACCAACTGCCCTTGCTCTAGCAATTAGGCGGTCATCTTCTAAGTGGCTACTACTATTTACTTCTGGAAGAGGTTGCTGTGTTTCCTGCACGTTGCTTGCTCCCTCAATTGGGCCATTTTCTACTGCAGGAGTGTGTCGTTCCAACTCTTCTCCTAGTAAATGAATTATTTGTATTAACCAACTACACAATTCATATAAGCTATGGGGCTAGTGGATTCTATTTTTTATCTTGCCTGAGGGATAATAGAGTTGTGATTCTTGGGCTAACAGATGCAAGCTACAGCCTTCCCGAAGGACAAGCACAAAACTGACCTCCTTTTCTTCGCACCCTAGTACTGCATGCTTGTATAACTGTACAAGAATTACTGTTATAAAGCTGTATCTGTGAAAGTGTTCTCAAAACCTGATTTCAAATACTTTTGAAACTTCGGATAATACAACAACCTTGACAAACATTTTCTAAGTGCTGAGATTTCATAAATCAGTCATCAAATATAATGGGAGTGACCCAACCAATGAACTCATTATTATAATCCAAAAAATAATTATCTCTATGAGAATTCAATGTATTTTAACTTTGTTCTAGTCAAAGTAATACAACCCTAAGGTAAGTTTTCCCATAATAATAATGTACGATCAAATACAAACAGAACAAAAATCCTACAATCCAGTCATGGAGAATTAAGTACAGACATGATGACTTGTCATGTTTACCACAACAACAACACTTGAATTACACGACAAAAGGTCTAATCAATGAATTATACAGTGTTTTTGTTACAAATAAATATGATGAATTCTGGGACTCATCTTGTGAGAAATCATGAGTCCCAGTCCAGAACCAATGAGTCCCAGTTAAAAAAAATGAGTCCAAAATGGCAAATGTTTGGGCCTTTATGTACCAGCCGCAGACAGTTAATCTGAAGACACACTCCAAAACTCTGTATTATAGTATACTGAAATTAAAATATAGTTCTTCTATTTTAAAGCAGACGTCAACAAAGGCTAAAACAAATATGCATCACTAAACAACAACCATAACTGCCACAGAAATTACACGTACGGGATATTTCTACAAATACACACGTTCAGATCGATATATCCATGAATTATTTTATGTCTTTGGCGATTTTTATGCGTCAGGAACATAGATAGAATGCAGAGGTAACAAAATCACTGATTATATAGCTGCTCTTTTGAGTCCATGTAAAAAATATATATATGAAAGTTTTAACATTCTTATTTGTTACACACACACGCCCACCCACACCTTTACTAATTTCAAAATCTTGGTTACAAAAATGAAAAAAAACAACCCACAATGAATAAATAAATAAAAATAATCAGGTAAATTCATAAAATAAAATATTGAGAAAAAAAAGTGTTACAAGAAAAAGGAAAGATTACTTAGGTAAGACAACAGAGCATAATTAATTACACCAAAAAGGGGGAAGTTTTAAAAGTATACATGCTTCCCACCAGCAAATTGTGGCACTTAATTAGTTCTGATAAATTTCTATTGTTTATTAGCCCAATCACAGTTTTTCATTCTCTGATAAATTTGCATTATATTTCTTTCTTTTTGCATTATGTTTCCTTGTTTTTGCATTGTGTTTACTAAAAAGTACACTGCTCTAAGCCAATCAAATTCACAGAGAAATTTTTTCACGTATATTATTAACTTTCATAATAAAATACCATATCTACCATAAACAACTACCGGTATATCAGTACCTGCTGAATGACTTTGCTCTTGTTCACCTGGCAGAGAGCTTTCCATGCTATATTCAAGTTGGAGGACTTCACTTTCATGTTCTTCTATGGCTAAGAAGATAAGATATAATCTTAATAAGTTGGGCAAGCAGATTGTGACACCTGAGGCTGATTGGTTCTTATATAATTCTATTGTTCAGTGTTATCCAGAAGTTTTAGAGTAGCCAGCTCCCAAAGCAAAGAAACTGGTGCCTGACACCAAGCACTGATAAAGTGAGAGTACTGTATCTAAGGGAGGGGTTTGGGGGCATTAAGCCCAGAGATCTGAGAAGTTTTGCTCGTGATTTACAAGCTTTTCCAGCGTTCTCCCAAGAATCAAGTGAGTTATCATGCTGGTAAATCCATAGAAAATGTGGTCTTTTACTTTTATAAAATAACTTTACAGCATGTTTCAGTTTACTATGAGATTACCAGCTCAATAAACTATTGGTTTTTAACCAATCAGAATGCATGTACTATCTTAGTTATTTTATAATTAAAAATATTATCTGGCAATGTCTCATCAAAAATCATTCAGTAAATATATCGATAATACCATTAGCAAAAGGCAAATTGTCATACACCAAAGAGCTTTTTGTACGACAAGTTATTGTTTTTGTTTCTTTTAGGACCTTCTGAAAAATTCAAGATAAAAGGTACAGACAGTTTTTTTACTGTTTTGAGTCATAAGAGTAGCCAGCGAAACCACCAGTCGCCTGCGCTTCTGGAGAACACTGATTGTTCACAGGTTTTCATTCTCTGAGAAATTTGCACTTTATTTCCTTATTTTTGCATTATGTTTCCTTGTTTTTTTACTGTGTTTACTAAAAACTGCACTGCTCTAAGCCAATCTCAGTCAAGAAATTTTTCCATGTATATTATTAAGTTTTATAATAAATACCATCTACCATGAACTATATCAGTACCTGCTGATTGACTTTGCTCTTGTTCACCAAGCAGAGAGCATTCCATGCTACATTCAACCTGGAGGACCTGACTTTCATGTTCTTCAATGGCTAAGAAGATAAGCAAGCAGATTGTGACACCTGAGGCTGATTGGTTCTTATATATTTCTATTGTTCAGTGTTCTCCAGAAGTTTTAGAGTAGCCAGCTCTCAATGTAAAGTAACTGTTGCCTGACACCAAGTGCTGGTAAAGCGAGAGTACCGTATCTAAGGGAGGGTTTGGGGGCATGAGGCCCAGAGATCTGAGAAGTTAAGCTGGTGGTTTACAAGCTTTTCCAGTCTTCTCCCAACATCCCAAGTGGGTTATCACACCAGCAAACCTTTAGAAAATGTGGTCTTTTACTTTTATAAAATAACTTCAAAGCATGTTTCAGTTTTCTATGATTTTACCGGCACAATAAACTATTGGTTTTTAACCAATCAGAATGCACGTACTATCTTAGTTATTTTATAATTAACAATTATTCCACGTCAGGGCACGTTGGATATGAGATGGTAAATAGCCAACGAGACGCATAGCGCCGAGTTGGCAACAATCATCTCATCCAACAAGCGCAAGTGGAATAATTATTTTATTAAAAACGCCCACAAAATCCCTTTGAATCTTGTTAGAACAAACCAGAAAAGACAAGGGAGTTCCGCTATTCACATGTCACATGTCTATCAGAACTGTCAACGCGTGAACCGACTCGCCTGGACTGGATGAATGAAAAATCAAAACATTGTAAAGATGAACACTTTTAAAAACTCATCGAGATTCTAGGATTTTACACAGCGGGACAGCTAAAAAAACCTGGCAGATAATGTGAAGAAAAATAATTCTTAACAGCCCTCAAAATTACTGTGAATTTGGATTTTTGGAGCAGTTACAAAAGTAAGAACAACGGAGAAAAACTATTACCTTGGTCACTTGTTACGACGTCGTTTAAAGCCACAAGCTGGTTTTGCTGAACAAGAAAAGAAGCTTTACTGACGCCTCAATTGCTGTAGTGAATGGCTGCATAGCCTGTATTCTGGTTGCTTGTGATTTATATTCTTCATGTCGGATAAACAAGCCGCAGCTATCTATCGGCAAGTGCCTCAGCGAGTGGCTTCGCAACCATGAATAAACAACACCTGTCTTCTTTTGTAGCTGTTCAAGGCACTTTAGTTCCATGTATTCTCATGTGTTTTTCGATAAACTTTCAAACAAGCTCTTGTGGCTTTTTTGTTTGTTTGTTCTTTTCCCGATGAAATTGCATGTTCTAGTATTCTAAGAAATGAATTAACACGATTTACTTCGGGTGCCGTTTTATCCTTCGTGGAAAAAAATGGAACTTACAAAAAATTCAAGATAAAAGTTACAGTTTTTTTATGTTTTGACTCATAAGAGTAGCTGGCACTTTGGAAAAGAGTTCCCAGTGAAACTGCCAGTCGCCCGCGCTTCTGGAGAACACTGATTGTTTATTAGCCAATCACAGGTTTTCATTCTCTGAGAAATTTGCACTTTATTTCCTTATTTTTGCATTATGTTTCCTTGTTTTTGTACTGTGTTTACTAAAAACTGCACTGCTCTAAGCCAATCTGATTCAAGAAATTTTTCCACATATATTATTAAGTTTTATAGGAAAATTCATTACCTGACGAGGGAATTCACACGAAAACCGATATCGGTTTTCAAGTGCAATTTAACGTGGAATTCACGAGTCAGGTAATGGATTTTCCTTGAATCACATAATCAAATAAAAATCAGAAAAAAAAAGAAAACACCAATAATATTGTTTGTTTTTATCCTGACCGCGCGCCCCGGAAAGCCATTTCAAAGTCAAATATCAAACCTGTCATTGCGTTAGCGAATAGGAAGCAAGGTCAGTCATACACGTTTGAACCTTTGACAACTTTTTTTGTACCTTGTGCTTGTTTTTACATTTGTTTCAAACTTTTTTACACATGAACAAGCTTCACACTAATTGTAAGGATAAATAGAGGTATTTCACTGAATTTACAAGCCGGTTATCTATAACATCCTTTTTCAAATTGGTCATTTGCTCGCGAAGGAAAATAATTTACACCTTTTACCTCTTCGGTAGCAAAACTGAAAGAACTGAAGTGTCCAAGGCAAAGCACTGAAAGTTTAACGTTGCGATTGATATAAGGTAAGTACCTTGAAATGTTTTAAAATGCTGTTCAAGTTCAGCTCTGTTTTGTACTTTTCTAAGTACCACGATTCAGGATGAATGCAAGTGGCGTACTCTTTTTCGTGTTTTCAGGGACAATGTGATCTTTGAAGGTATTTATTTCTTCTTCTGTATAATTGACAATTGACCCTGGCACTTCCTCCATTGTCGCTTCTCCGTTTTGTTTGTTTGAATTTGGCTTGCCATTTTCTGGGCTGTGTTCACAGGATTTTCTTGTTTTCTCATTGTCGCTAGCGAAAGGGGTTTTTTATACCTCTCCAAGAATTTGTAGTTTAGTTCAAAACAAGGAAGAACCTCCGGATCACTTTAAAAAATGCTTTTGTTTGTTTTTAACTATTTATTTATTTAGTCACTCACAAAACCTTATACAACATAAACAAAGGGGGGTAATTAAATTATAAAATTAATGTGACAAGGAAGTCTAATGAAGCTTGAGGCTTATATTAATAGGCTTCCTTCAACTACCTAGAGAACTAAATTCACGGCTGAGTGCAGAGTGAGCAAGATCAGAAAATTAAGCGACAGATCGGCTATCAGTCTTTAAATTTTTTTTAACAACAAATACAGAAGGAGAGCTAATTAGTGAAACAGGCAACGAATTCCAGATTTTAGGTCCTCGGTAAAGGATGCTGAATTGCTTTATATTTGATCTACAAAAATGAGGTCTATACTGAGAGGCCAGTCAAATTTTGGTATTGATGGACTTGATTACTACTTAAGAACAAGTCACGAAAGCTACTAGGCAAAAGATTATGGTGATAAGAATACATAAAAGTAGTGACAGAAAATGAATTAATACTAAATATGTCAAGGACTTTAAGCTGGCTAAACAAAGGGGCGGTATTTGCTAGATAGTGAGCTTTTGTTATGAGCCGCACTAGACGCTTTTGCAAAAGGTAAATACAGTTTAGGTTGGAACAGTAGGTGGAGGACCAGGCGACATTACAGTATGTTAAGAAAGGATATACAAAAGGTGACAATGATTTTGAAAACATTTTAAAATGACGTTGTAGGAAACCTTTTTTGCAGTTGTTGTGTTACAATTTGACGATAGTTGTTACGTAGATGCGAAAAAACATCCCTTAGCCTCGTTTTCAACTTGCAATTCCACACTGAATACCTCTCTTCGTTAACCAATCAGAATGCATGATTTTACTCAATTATGCAATTCTATAATAAATACCATCTACCATGAACTATATCAGTACCTGCTGAGTGACTTTGCTCTTGTTCACCAAGCAGAGAGCATTCCATGCTACATTCAACCTGGAGGACCTGACTTTCATGTTCTTCCATGGCTAAGAAGATAAGATAAAATCTTTAGTTGGGCAAGAATTTTCCCTCACCCCTACATACACCTATTGTTCAAAGAAAACATGTCAGAACAATACTGAGCCAAAAGTTGTGATTTCTGGTTTAACTCTTATGGGGAATTGTTTTTAAGAATAAACGAGCTGAGCTTGACAATATTCCTGGAAATATTATTTACTACACTGTACCCTCCAATGAATGAATAACTTGATAACCACACTCAAAACTGGTTTATAATATTTCCCCATCTCTCAACACAAGGAGTTTTTGAGCATTTATGATCACATAATTTTTTGTCTTAATTTGGCTATTACTGCAAAGTACAATGTCTTCAATACAGTAAAAACCTAGCTGTGACTAAGAACCTGGTTTTTAGGAACCTGTTAGGCTAAACTTGCCAGTTATAATTAGGCCCCCTCTATACAAGAACCTGTTTAGCCCAATATTTGACACACATCTTTATTTTCTCAAATCTATAAAAAAAATTCTATACACCTGGAAAATATTCAGGTGAACCTCTTTGGGAGACATAAGCTGCAATGTTTTTTTTCCTTCAGAAAATAAAAACCTTTTCATTTTAGAAAAATAGACAAATTTTTTGCCAATAACTATTTTGTAAGAACGTACCTGTTAATGCAATGGGAAAATCCAGGTTCTTACCCACAAGTTTTTACTGTCTTTTGACCGGTCCGAGCTAAAATTTGTTTGGTTGGTAATAATTTATTTTGACCGGTTAGTAACTAGACATGACCGAGCTAAAATTTGTTTGGCAGGTAATAATTTATTTTGACCGGTTAGTAACTAGACATGACCGAGCTTAAATTTGTTTGGCCTGTCAACATTGAAAAATAATTTCTAACCCTGGCTGCCCTCCTTATTTACATAGATCTCCATACATATTCTTAAACACTCGAAGACAGGTATCTACAAAATGGAAAAGCCTAGATTTATAGTAAAATAATAAAAGTTATTTCAATTACAAGAGGGAGAATAGATCCTTCAAATTCTGTTTACCCTGAATAAAACAAATAGAGGTAAGCTCGAACAATCTGCACCAAAACGCTCTTTCAACAGACATTGAAAATCTTCAAATTCAAGGTGCTCTCTGCTCTCTTTTCAGAAAACATAACAACGCTTTCACAGACCGTATAATTTACAATCCTCTAACACTGAATCATTTTAACTTGTCACAGAGGCCAGAGTCGCCTAAAATTTACATAAGGAGTTATCATTCATTCAGCGATGCATCGGACACATGGCAATGGTTATAATTTTCGATAAAATTTCATTTTACAATTTAAGATTACCTTATTTTCCGCGCCAGAAACAACGAAAATACACCGAGGAGCACGAATTACAAGGTTACTCTATAATTTTATCTTGGACGCGACTGTCTTGTTAAAGTGAAATTTCAATCATATCGTTTCTCTTCAACGAACTTGGAGGACACAGGTCAACTTCAATATAATGGAAGATAAAAGGTATCAACTCTAGACCGCGTGACAACAAATGACGTGTGGTGATTGGTCCAAAAAAACTGATGCAATTACAAAGAGGTTATTGATCAACAAACAAAACAAAAGCTACCTCTGTTTTCGTAAAATTCCCGATTCATATAACAGAAAGCTAACCTCGGCGAAAAGTCGCTCACCTTCTCCTCCTTCTCGTTCGTTTTCGTTTATACGACGCCTGTTTTCCCTTGCTGTCTCTCGCTCCCTTCTTCGCCGCTCGTCGCTTTTTAGGCGTCTATTTTCTCTTGCTCTCTCTCGTTCATTCTCCAGTTGCTCTTCAGTGAAATTTTGACGCCTTTCCCTTTCTCTTTCTTGCGCTTTTCCCCGTTGTTCGTCAGTAAAATTTTGCCTCCTTTCTCTGTTTCTCTCTTGCTCTCTCTCGCATTGCTCCTCAGTAAAATGTTTCCTCCTTTCTCTGTCCCTTTCCTGTTCTCTCTCCCGTTGCTCATCAGTAAAATTGCGCCTCCTTTCTCTATCCCTTTCTTGCTCCCTCTCCCGTTGCTCGTCAGAGCAGTTTCGCCTCCTTTCTCTAGCTCTCTGCCGCTCTCTCTCTCGTTGAACTTGGCTTGCTTGCCGCCTACTTTCTCGTTTTCTCTGCCTCTCTTTATCTCTATACTCCAAACTAGAGGGCATAATAAATAAATAATGTAGAAAATACGGATGTATAAAAAATGTCAACCGACACGAAAAATTTCTTTTTGTTCTGAGTTGACTTTCCTGAACTTCTAAGTTGTTTATGCTTTACAAAACGCGGGTTGCCATTCGTTTTCGCGCCAAAAAAACCCTCACCACAGACTACCCGAAATTTTGCGTTGGTATGCCTGTGGTGCGGACGGACGGTCGGGCGGGCGGGCGGTCGGTGTACGGTCACGCGATTACCAAATTTTCTCGGATGGGTAGTTTACCACATTTTGTTACCCATGGTGCTCCGCTGCGCGCTTCGCGCGCGAGAGCTCCGCTATCAAGCAAGCATACCCAACCCGACTGATCCAAGTCAGTGGTATAAAGACTAAACTCTCAATACTGAGAATATCTGTGGTTACATCACTAAGAATATCTCTTCTTAATTCATTGGTATTACAAAAGCTACATTTTAAGGTTCTTATTGGAATTGTCTTAGCACCCGCTTGTTACAGACACCCGCTTGTTCCAGAAAGTGACCGCTTGGAACTTCTTGGCTGTTTCTTTCTTAAATGGTTCCTGAGACGATTCCCTCTTGCGGTTCTAAATGTGCATTCCAGGCAAGACAGAACATATACGTGTACAGGTTGTTCCAACTGTAGACAGGTGCTGTGTAGAATGATGATTTTCACCCTTGCTCTTGGAAGAACACGACCTTTCAGCTGCCCGTTCTCCAAATCTCTGCCTACGCGGATGTTCGGTGGTGTCATGGTGAAGACTCATTTCTGTTCCTGATAACGAATGGACGGAAATCGCAATTGTGATAAGGGTACCTAACTGTGCCTTCTATCGGTAAAGCAAAATCAAGGGGCAAAGACACCCTCAGTGTCAAGTCATTTTTGGACACGACTGCTTTGGCTCTTTGTAAAAGGTCTGTAATGTACAAGGGCTCTTTAAACGCCTGCAAAAACAACAACAACAACAACAAAAAACCTTCAAGTATCGACTTGCGCCTAAAGTTTCACAGCTTTTCACCAGTATGATAATCATCATTATTATTCATTCAAAATATTTCCCAGATTCTGATAGGCTAAAAGCACATGCATTAATTCACCATAACCAGTTACTGATGACCAAATTTGGAAGAATTTTGTGTTTGACGAGGAAATGACGTCAAAAAAAGTAGCCTTCTACAGGTTAATGCACCGTTAACCGAGAAGACCTGGGCACGAGGTTGAGTTGTTTTCGTTATGAAAACTAGAATGGGGGACACTTCACTCGTTTCAAGAGTAAGAACTACAGCTGGAACTAGGCGAAATAATGACTAAAAACATAGCAAAAACAGCAGCAAAAGGGCGACATCTGCTATGTGGAAAATATTTGAGGAGCTGGACAAACCTAAACGTACACTATCGAAGATAAACTTAACATCGATTCAGGTAAGCATGTTTTCGCTAAGTTTTTAAGGGACCGGTCATTATTTATGTGGCGGGGTGGGGGGTAAAAATCATGGGGTGGGCCAGGCCTATTTTGTTTAGAGAAAAGGGGTGGGCCAAAAGAGAATTTCACGATGATCGAGGGTGGGTCATTGTGTGTTTTGTAAAGAATCACTCTCACTCCAATTCATGTGGAAGATCTAAATAAATTCTAATGCAATGCTGGACATAAAATATAACACAACTGGACGTCACATGTAGCAATCCAACCTAAGTATGGGGAATCAAACATGTTGGCACTAAATATCAACAAATAAACATAAGCCCTATTGAGAAGGCTTGCATGCTTCCTTTTCTTAATATAACTGTCTGGGAACTTTTACTACCTGAAGCGTGAACAGCTAGAAATCATTATTGGTTTCAGTAATGGATATTGAATTCATTATTCAATTTAGTGAAATCAAATTTTTCCAATTTTCAACAAAAACAGTTTGAAAATTCGTTTTTTAATTGAATTACTATTTTTGGTTTAATGACTTCAATAAAAAAGCAAATTTTTTAAAACTGGTTTTGGACCAGCAACTGGACCAGCAATTGAAAGAAATACCAAGACCAATTCCAGACCAATCTGCACTTCCTGAATTTAAATACTTGAGCGTTCATACTTCTTCCAATAATGACGAAAATGACAAGAAGCGTATTTCCTTTGAAGTTTCATAATAGTGTACGTTGATTCACTTGATTTTGTCCTTTTTCTTTCCGTTCTTGCTAAGTTTATTATGCTCAATGTATTTGTCCAACTCGGGGACTTTCAGAGTGTCAAGCTACCCCTTCTCTACAAGTGTTTTCCAGTCATAGCAATGTACATCTTTTAAGGCTCGAACTTGCTTTTCTTTTCTTCGGTCTTGCTTACGGATCTCATTGACACTTTGCTGTTGCGACAAGTGCTCAATGTAATTCTTCACCAGTTTTTCGTCTACAATGAACTTGGAGGAAAATTCTGTGATAGCATCCGATTGACAACTTCCCTTGCTCGAAAAACTTCTTAATATTTGATCGTGGCTGCCAATCATCAGAATCTACATTTCCTTCAAGCGTCAGTGTTGGTGAGGACAGTGATGAGAGTGACAGTGACAATGACCTTGTTTTATGTGACGAAAGTGAAAGCGAAAGTGAATCAGATGATGACAGTCATACTGTAACAGTACAAGAAGGCACATCAACAAGAAGTGGCCGCAGAGTAGGACTCTGGTCCACAAGATATGCTGATTTCGTTCAGTGAACAGGAACTCCTTATAGAGGTATAGATTGAAGGGGGTTGGGGGTGGGTCACCTCTTATATAAAGTTATATGGGGGTGGGTCAAGAATTAACTAATGGGCTTAAAGGGGTGGGTCACGTTTTTTCTTTGATGCTAAAACAAAAAAAAATCCCCCCCACCCCCCCCCCCCCTCCCCACATAAATAATGACCGGTCCCTAAACTAGGAATTATTTTGAATGAATAATAAAACAATTAATGAATTCGGCCTTCGTAGGATAAGAAGAATTAAGCAGATCTCGGAGGGTGTTATCCACCACGGCCTTCGGCCTCTATGGATAACACCCTCCTCGATCTGCTTAATTCTTCATATCCTACTCAGCCTCATTCATTAATTGCTAAATTATATATCTGACTGAATTTATGTAAACATGACTTCAGTGAGTGTCTACAGGTCCTATGCTAAGTATGTCTTTGGTACCAACACTTTGACCTTCCCCACCCATGACAATGGGTGACTGTCTGCGCCTCCCACTGAGCTCTTCGATTATCATGATAATCGATCTCACGGGGGCCTGATTCAGCTGGTACTAGCCAGTCAAAGCCTCTAGTGCACATTGCTACTTACTGAAGGGGTTGTGTCAAATTAGCCCCCACCCTACTCCACTAGTTTCCCCCCCCAGGCCTGATCCACCCACCCACTTTTAGGGTAGTCCCTGGGCTATCCAGCTGTATCGACTAAGACGGCAATTCCCCTACTTTTTGGGACACAGCAAACTGTTAAGTTAAACGTGAAATGACAGAAAGGCTTAGGTTGCCCGTAAGCAAATTTCTAGCTGCTCCGTTTTTATGCACCGAATGCACCTGTCAAAATTTTGACCAATCGTGGTCGAGTTTATCATTTGTAGGCGGGAAAAAGGGGCGGTGACACGTTAACATGAAAAGAGACTCAAATTCTCCCAAGTTTACAATTAAAAAAGCAATCATATGATTTTTCTAGTGCAATTAGGAATGAACTAGCACTCTTAAAATTTTCCAAGAGCACACGCCACGCATATTTCATATTGTTTGCCACAACTTTAAATGTGATATTTTTTAATCGTTCATAAAGTTGACAGAAAAAGTTTTAGTAAATTTGTTATTCCAGAAAATATCCAGAACCCCACAAAGGGCACTTTTGCTTTATACTTCCCACCCCTTGGAATTTCCATTCCAATACGGGCTTGAGATTTGTTAATTCTTCAGAAAGCTGACACAAAAATTGTTCAAAACGTCTAGTCTCAGAAAATATCCATATCTCCAAGGGTACCTTTGCTGTAAACATTCCCCTCCCATACACCTTCCGGAATCCCCGTAACTTTCCAGCTTGGTTGGGTACCCTCTGCAGAGAATGTTTGTGTCAAAAATGTTGCACTATATTGGTATGAACAGGAAAATTTTTTCTTTGCTAATTGAGAAAATGCATTCATTCATGCTAACGCAGTGTCTAGGACGTTCTTATCTTAAAGAGGCGACACCTTACACTACAACAACAAGTTTATTTGTACCCTACATTGTTTTACTTGATAGCGGAGCTCTCGCGCGCACGAAGTGCGCACCAGCGGAGCACCATGGTAAGTAAATCTACCCATCCCCAAAAATTTGGTAATCACGTGACCGTAAACAGACCGAACGAACGATCGTCTGTTAGCACCAAAGAAACCAATGTTTACACTCACACTTTCTAGCTAGTTTGGGAGCCCACCAGGAGCAAACTGATTGCACATCAATGTTGTGATCAATTGACAGCTGTCAAAACAGGGTATCCACTGACCAGTATCACCTGACCGCATCACAGGCTCAGGAATCGACCCATCGAGGTCGTGTATTTTTTGATGTTATCCGCTGACAGGTGACTAGTTTTCAAATGATCGCAGGCTCAACTTAATTTTTTAAAATTTATATGAAATATGTTGTGTTTATGTCACTATGGCTCCGCACTATTAAGATTTTGATGTCAAACGGACCTCGAACGCAAAAATTCAGCCAGTTATTTAAAAATACAGGCAGAGAAAACCTTTTCTTTCCATGGTCACGTTCTACGTCCAATTTTTATCCTCTGATTGGTCATAATTTGACAGTTCGTGCGGAAAATTTATGCAGCATCTTGAAACTTGTTTACTTTGACAGATAAAGTTTTTTTGTCAACTTGTGATGTTTTTAACTGTCTTCCTCCACTGAATGATATACAGTGACATACAATGTAAGGTAAAATTGGAAATGGCTCACGATGAACAATCATTGAACTAGTTATTTCTTCTCCGTAGACCAAAGATACAAACACATTTCGTACCTATTTTAGCTTATTTTGTACTAAGTTATAACCTGTGCATGAGTATAGGCTACTTAGAGCCTCTTGTTAAAACTTGTTTCCAGTACTCTTTGACCACTGGCTAAGGAGAGATGATGATTGCAAATGCGAAAAACATGCAACTATTGTAGCTTCATTGACTCCAACAGTAGTAAGAATATTTTTCAACCCATGACAGAAAGGAAAAGAAAGCTAAGTATGCCAGTATCAATCAACGGAAAGCCAGGAAAATATAGTGTTGATAAATCTGCAATGAATATTTATCAGTAGGAATTGACTTTTAATTAGCTTTTTCTTAAAAGGTCATCACTTATATCATTCCAGATTTTGGTACCCTGGAACCTAATGTTAAAATTTTGGCTTTTTGGAAAGCCTGGAGGACAACCTGGTGTTATATCTGTGTATGTTCCTAACAGGATTAAAAAAGGTGTTATGGAACTTATACATAAACACTGCAAGTTGAAGGGTACCGATATCGGACAGCTTGATAACATTCAAGTCGTTAAATAAAGGACTTGAGTGTTCAGTGAGACCGAAGAAACGTTTTTGCTTCCTTCGCCGTCGTCGATGCAAAAGCTCCCTAATATCAAAGAGGAGAGAAAAAAAGTGAAAAAGAAAAAAAACTGGAAAGGATTTTAAAAGAGCAAGTGTTTTAGGCGTTCCACAAGTTCGACCCAAAGGAAACGGGCCAAACGAGAAGCGCAACGTGTTTGCGCTTACCCGCTTAGTCGTTTTGATTATTTGATTTAACCCGTGAAATGTTGTGGAGGTTTAAAGAAGAAATAGAAGACATGGCATCTCTTGTTGTCATTCAAGGTGTTGTGTTTTCTACCCTCTTTATTACATTGTTAGAGACAACTGGCGAAGAAGCCGAGAAAATATGAAAAGAAACTGTATTTAGCCAAAAAAAAAAAAAACGGACGTGCGATTTGGGTACATTAGATCACTAATAAAATTGAAGACGCGAAGAGACCATTGTTTCCAAAAGACGCAATTCAAATCCTTTGTATCGTAACTTTTCCTAAAAAATGTCCATAACATTTAGGTCAGTGTTTTTCAGTGTCGTATTGAGAGAATTTACATAGTACTTTAAATTACAAGTAATCTAATGATCACACACCTATTTTTTTTAAAAACCTATGTGCTTTTTTGTTCTCATTGCTAGGACAGTACTGCGATCCAACATGCTGACGCGAAAACGATGGAGGATGCGCCTCACGATGAAGGTGTAATTGGAAATAACCTTGATTTTCAGATACATTGGTACAAGTAATAATGTAACTTGAACTGAGTGGAGTGAATTGGGTCTGAAATGATACGCGTGATTCTTAATTTCTGACGTGCGCGCTGGGCAAGTTGGATTCACACGTATAATTTCACACCAAAATTGCATGACACAAAGTTTAATTGTATAACTACTTCAGTAGTAAATTATATTGATGAGGAAGTGAGTTTGTTCAAAAGTGGGAGCAAAAAGGGGTCTTAGACTCATTTTGTGATCGAAGCAAAAATGATGCGATATAGAGCAAAAGGATTTGGACAAAAATGATGCGATTTACACCAGAAATGACACAATTTAGAGCAGATGTGATTTATAATTAAAGCCAAAAATAATACGATTCGTAACAAATCACACTGCTGACAGCCAATCAGATTTCAGGGATTAACAGTGATTTCAAAATGAACGTCAAACACAAACAAATAGCACATGTTACCAAATGAGAGGCTTGAGCTGTATAAGAGCAACGATATAATCTTACAATACGGTGGAGTAACTGAATAGAACTGTAGCAACTGAAAGCAACAAAACATCAATCTCCATGCACTTGGCCGGGAAAGTGTTATTGGTAAAATGGCCTGGAAATTCTACGCGTTTACTTTTGAAATATGGTCTTGTGGGAAACGTATGCTATTGTTTTACAGTCGTCGATGTTGCGCCAACCGGACAGATCAAGTCCAAGAGGCTGTCGGCCTGCCTAGAGGAAGTAGAAAAGAAGAAAAGAACGGGTGAGAGTTTGCTGAATGAAGCCAAAAGGATGCGACTGGTATCGTTAACTCCATCAGAGGTAGGAATATTTTTCCGCCCATACAAGCTATAAGGTGATGGGTTGTTAATGTGCCTATTAATGTAACGATCGAGAGAAGGAATTTATAATATCATAGCCTCGTTAATACAGCTGGGGAAAATGAGTGGAGGAAAGGAAAATCCATTAAGTGAGATGATTAGAATAAAGCGAAACGCACCCGCCATTTACTCTCAATGTGCTCTTTAGGGAATCTATGTTGAAATGTATTAAGTATTTTGAGTAATGGGAACTTAAGGAGTTATAGTTACTCCGTTTGGTCGCTCATGAAGAACCGAGTCAGGTCCTAAGAGAATTTTTTTTTATTTTCTTGTAGTTGGATTCAACATTAAGGGCAAGGGATGCCTACATGACATGGCACGAGGCCCTTTTCCCGCAGGAAACTGTTTTGCCTGTGTCGGCAGAGAAATTGCGGGCTCTTTGTCAAAGTCTGTCCGACATGGAATATTCATGACATACGATCATATCCATGTATTTCAGTGGAGTGTGCTCTTGGGTGAGTTCTATTTATTTATTTTTTCATTTATTGTGTTCAATGATTTCCCTCTGTGTATAACAGACCCAAATAATAGCGGTATGTGGATCGGAAACGACAAGGCTGAATTTTTGCAGTTCTCTCACAATAACGATCTATGTATCCTCCAAGGTTGAACCCTTGCCATAAAGTAGGTGATTGAAGGTGAAAGTAGGTCTTTGTCGTCTGGCCGGATGGTCTGAGAAATGTGGCACTTGGGCGCTACACATAAAAGACGTGTTCGAGCGCCATCTGGATGGCAACGCCTTCCTATACTGGTAAGATGACTCACACAGAAAGTGTATAACTCACTTTGATTAAAGAATTAGAGTTGCTTTTGAGATATCTTCCAGGTAAGCATTTTGAAGAAGAAAATGTCTCTATTCTGTAAACTAGAAACACCATTTATTCCATTTATGTTAGATTTTGTTTTCTTGAAATACAGCATTGGTGTCAAGTCATTTTATTTCCCTTTATCTCCACAGAAACTTGCGAGACAGCGATAAAACCAAATATTTAATTAGAGGGTGAAATCCCTCTTTAATTAAACAAAAGCAACAAAAGCAAGTGCTCTAGCAATGTATCAAAAAACAGGAGTAAAGTACAGTAAACTGGCTCGTCTGCCATACTTCAACATGGTTGAAAACTTCTTAATTGATCCCATGAACAGCATCTTGACGGGCCTTGTTTCTGACCTTGGGAAAGAACTGATAACTAATTCCAACAACTTGATGACAGAGGAGGAGAGAGACATCTTGGCAAACAGATTGAATGCCGTGAGGGTGCCCTACGATCTTTGAAGGCTACCAAAGACAATGCTAGACAGGATGTCAGCACGAGGGTTGAAAGCGCAACAATGGATGAATTTCATTGTCACCAATGCAAGGGTCTGTTTATGGAATGTAGTACCAGATTTTATGATAATATTCTATCAAAATAACTCCTAAAACTAGGCAAATTAGTGTTATTTTCTGTTATACAAAATGAGCTGTTTTATTTGGTTCGATGTAAAACAGGTCTTCCTGCTATCATACAAATTATAACATCAGTGGTATTGTTTTTTTTTATGAAGGCCTCTCTGTGTTCAATAAATTACCCAACCAGCAAAAAGCAACAGTATACAGGTAGTACACATGTCTTTGACGTTAACAAGCTTCTGTTATGAGTACCATCACTTGAATGTAAATGTATCACCAAACATAAGTTTATAACATTTTATTTATAAAGCAAAGCAATAAAGTTTACCTTTAAAAGGTCCGGCCTGCATCCATGGATGACTATGATTTTCAAGTACCTTCAGATTAAACGATTTGAACTTGAAAGTTTTAATGAAATAAAACAGGATTTTCGTGTTAGATCAGAGGTACACGGTCAAATCTCGTACCAAGCCCCTTTCAAGTTTTAGTTAATGCGCGCACGCTAGGAACTACAATACTTCTTCTGCTACACTTTTCATATTTGTCTTCGTTTCAACTTCGTTTCTGATCCTAGTTCGGTTCATGACAGTTCGACAACCGATCTTCCACTCGTGAATCCAACGTTCCCTTTTGGGCACAAGGTTATCATTCCACAAACGATTTCATAACAGCAGCGAATTGCCTGGTGATGATTCCAGACACTCACGGTTTCATACGATTCCGCAAATGATTTTGACTTTGCTGAAAAAATCATCACTCATGATTTAGCAGAACTTCAGTCATCATCACATATGATTCCGGGACAATTTGATTCGCTTGACAAAATCAGCGGGCAATTCTCCCGATGATTCTCAAGCCTGTAAAAATCATATATGCTAATTCATGTGCTGTATAAAAATCGTCTTTTGAATTGCATCGAACGATTCCACAAGACAATTTCCTGTGCTAGAAGTTCAGTGTCAGAGCGTCGAGTGCTGCAACGAAATCTGGCTAAGTTTAAAAAAGGTCGGATTGAAACTTCAACATAGCAAAAGAGATTAAATATTGAATAATCCACAAGAGAAAGGCCACCTCTGGAAAGAATCAGAGACATTAAATTGGGGAAAGACATTGCAGCAGGTGCTGTTTTCATGCTTAGTAACTTCTGATTCAAAACTGACAACACTCTTGAGAACTTTCCACTGTTACACCGCTGAAGTCGATCCCTTGTTTTGCGACACATATAACCAGCGATGTAACCAATGACATTTCTTTCGACGGTGATGAGGGATGGTTTGACGGACGTCTCTCTGGCGTATTCTTGTCTGATTTTCAACACGTCGACCACAGATCTTTGTCGAAACGAAGAGATGTCCTCAAAAATCTGGGTTATCATCATCTGTAAAAGAAGGGTATCAACAGAATCTAATCTTAAAAACCGGCACAGTTCAGTCGACTTCAGTATCAGTTCCTCGTCTTGTCGAAATTGGTTTAGGTGTTGTGCGACATCTTGATGCCTCTTAGATGAACTAACAAGGTCATCCCGCGAGAGGGTGATCGACCACACTTTGTCACAAATGAAGGGAAAAAATGATGTGACTTGCTCTTCTATCTCTAGTTGGTGCTTGAGTTTTTCTGGAGATAAATCTGGAGCCTCTAATACCAGCTGTTTCAGCGCCTTTGGAGGATACTCTTAGAAGCAAAGTGACTAAACTGGGTACGCACTTTTCACTGAAAAACTCCTCACATCCGAGGGAAGACAGCACCGTCCTGTTTTTTTCCTGATGTTCAGACAACCGGGCTTTTCCTCTGATTTTAGGTTTTTTTTCCTTGGCAAGATTCTTCGTGTTTTTTCAACCAAGCTCTCAGATGGTACAGCTTTTTACACTTGCTACATTTTATGACCACATTTCCTTCATCGCGGCTGTCACTTTCGGTATCAATACAGTCTTCTTCCGACTGAACTGCTATCTCACCGTCTTTCGCCGCTCCCTCAATAAATTCTGCCCAATCTTCTTCCTCCCACTCTTCAAAAAACTCTTCACTGACTCTTCGACCTCCATACTAAAGTGCGATGTAACGGATTATTTTCTTTGTTTATCTTTGTTAATTTTGTTGCCGCACAAAAGGATCACCAGAGATTTCGCGTGCTTATATTGTGACATTTTTCCGCTATGTTGGAACAGATCGCGTTAGCCAGTTTGCTATCCAGTCTTTCTATTATCCATGCAACCAGCAAAAATTACCGTTGACCGCCATGCGCAGTCGTTTTTCAGATGAGCTTATAATTTAAAAAGGTTAGTTTCAACTTCACTCACCATGGGGGTTCCCGTGATAAGTGGTTATCACGTCCGCCCCCTCCACCCATTCCAAAACGACAAGGCCGAATATTTGCAGTTCTCTCACAATAACGATCGATGTGTCCTCCAAAGGTGAACCCTCGCCATAAAGTAGGTGATTGAATTGAAGTCATCAAAAGTAATTGTGTCTTCATATGTTTCCTTGCAGCATCTGTGTAACGACTTACCTAGTCCTCGACAGACATTTCCCACCCTTTCGTCGTCCATAAAACGGTACTTATTGAATACAAAAGACTCAAGGGGGCGCTTCAATCAGGAACCAATCATGCCACAGGATGTCGAGCATCTCATCGACACCTGTGGCATTGGAACCCCTCATCAGCTGCAGAGTAAGTGGGATTTTAATAAACTATATCCTCTGGAGGATATAGTCAATAATAATAATAATAATAATAATAATAATAATAATAATAATAATAATAATAATTGTTGAAACGTGGGTGTCACAGGGGGCCTTAGACTCATTTTGTGATCGAAACTAAAATGATGCTATAAAGTGCAAAAATGAAGAGATTTAGGACAACAATGATGCGATTTACACCAGAAATGACACAATTTAGAGCAGATGTGATTTAGAGCAAAAAAAATGATGCGATTTATAGAAAATTCACACTGCTGTCAGCTAATCAGATGTCAGGCATTAACAGTGATTTCAAAATGAATGTAATGAAGAAACAAATAGCACAGGTTACCAAATGAGAGGGTTGAGCTGTATTAGAGCAACAATACAATACGGCGAAGTAACTGAATAGAACTGCCAGAACTGAAAGCAACAAAATATCAATCTCCATGCACTTGGCCAGGAAAGTGTTATTGGCTAAAATGGCCTGGAAATTCAAAGAGTAGTTTACTTTTGAAATATGGTCCTGTGGTAAACGCGTGCTATTGCTTTACAGTTGTCGATGTTGTGCCATCTGGAAAGATAACATCCCAGAAAATGACAGCCTACCTGGAGGAAGTAGGAACGAAGAAAAGAAGTGGCGAAAATTTAATGAATGAAGCCAAAAGGATGCAACTCGTATCTTTGACTCCGTCAGTGGTAGGTATATGTGTCTGCCCATATTGATATCTTTTAACATCAAGGTATAAGGTGATGGGGTGTTAATATGCCTTTAGTACGTGACGATCGAGAGGACGAATTTATAATAATCATAGCCTCGTTGATACAGCTGGGGAAAATGAGTGCGGGAAAACATCATCTATTGAGCGTGATGATAGGAATAAAGCGAAACCCTCCCGTCATTTAATTTCAATGTGCTTTTTAGCTAACCTCTGTTGAAATGTATTTAGTATTTTGATTAATGGGAACTTAATAAGTTATAGTTAATCCGTTCGGCCGCTCGTAAAGAGTCGAGTCAGGTCCTAAGAGAATTGCTTTCCATTTCCTTTTAGATGGATTCGACAGTGAGGGCAAGAGATGCGTATATGGCTTGGCATGAGGCCC
This sequence comes from Porites lutea, assembly GCF_958299795.1. NCBI lineage: Eukaryota > Metazoa > Cnidaria > Anthozoa > Scleractinia > Poritidae > Porites > Porites lutea. The sequence continues at coordinate 9,343,174 of NC_133207.1, read as the reverse complement.
TTTTCCCCCCGTGTCGGCAGACAAGTTGCGAGCTTTTTGTAAAAGTCTGTCCGACATGGGCTATTCTTATCACACCATCCTTTCAATGTATTTCAGTGGAGTGTGCTCTTGGGTGAGTTCTATTTATTTGTTTATTTATTTATTTATTCGTTGTGTTCAATCATATCCCTTTGTGTATGGCAGACCCAAAAAATAGTGGTATGTGGATCGGAAACCACAAGGCCGAATATTTTTAGTTCTCTCACAATAACGATCAATGTGTCCTCCAAAGGTGAACCCTCGCCATAAAGTAGGTGATTGAAGTGAAGTCATCAAAAGTAATTGTGTCTTCATATGTTTTCTTGCAGCATCTGTGTAACGACTTACCTAGTCCTCGACAGACATTTCCCACCCTTTCCTCGTCGATAAAACGGTACTTATTAAATACAAAAGATACCAGGGGGCGCTTCAATCGGGAACCAATCATGCTACAGGATGTCGAGCATCTCATCGACACCTGTGGCATTGGAACCCCTTTTGGGCCTGCAGTGGCATTTTTCTGTTCTGTGTCCTTTCACACGGGCTGCAGACAAGGCTCTCTGACAATAGGCCATAAAAGGGGGATGGCCGAACAATTGAAGGAAGAGCTGATGCCGGATGATGCCATACAGCAGCCGACAATGACATTGGATCAGTTGTCGTTCAGGTAACTATGTAACATATTCAGAGGTACAACTTCTTCCGTATAAGATTGTTTACAACGGGTACAACTCAAAGTGATAATGTAGTGTCATGAAGACGAGAAATGACGCTAATACGACACTTATTCGCCCCTACCCGCAGAAAAGATGAAAATGATCAGTTACTGTGTACTATAACATTCAACAAAGAGAAGCAGGACGCGATCAACAAATCTCACCGGTAGGTATTGCTGACGTGGCTGCATTGATTATTGCTGGGGTGCATTTAAGGTTCTCTTACTCCCCTCCTCCTCTCGTTCGAAATCTGGCATGTATGGCACAACTATAGCATAACACAAAATGGTAGTTGCCAACAGAAACGCAATGTTCCAGTTCAAAGCGTTTGATGAACTGTCTTGGAAAGGCATGACCTTAAACCAAATATGTTGCGTCAAAATGGCAGAGACGAGCGAGGATAACACGTATTAGAATCAGTGTCCATAATCGGTCCAACATGTTCTGACAGCGTTTCGGCATGTGGAGGCTGTTCGTCACACTTGTCTGTTGTGTATTTTGCAGGAGACCATTCGTTTTGACACCATTAAAAAAAGGTTCCCCGTACGACGCAGCAACTCTGGGTTTTCTGCTGCTGGCTGTTCCGGGGGCCTTTCTTTTAGAACTCAAGGAAGCCTTCAGAACGGGAAATTTCCAATTAAAAGAAGAGGCAAGAAATTGGCCTGTGATTTGTCACATTGACAAGGCCAGTCGGACCATCCATGTACGTATTACATCACGATAAAAAGGAAATGATATTTGCAACTTTAAAGTGGATTTAATACCCGGGGGGAATCCCTTATATAAGCCATATAGGTATGTGTCGCCCCATCGGGTATGGTTTTTGGCGCGCCCTTTTGGTCTGAAAACGGGGATACACTTTGCCCATTTTGGTCAGGAATCGAGTCTGGTTTTTGAGGGAACTACGGGATTGTATGAACGTCTTTATCGTTTCAATTCCAGATTGCAAATGAGTAAGTAAGAAAGAAAAATATACGAATTCGAAGTGGATTGAAAGAATTTTGTTTGCACTCTAATCTAATAATAACATAATTTCTGCCTGAAGGCCAGGTCTGAAAAGGGGTATGAATTTAGAGATCTGGTCAGACAACGAGTGTGGAAAATGACATGTTTTGGTCTGAAATTAACAAATAGGGTCAGGATTTGGAGAACCGGGCGGCACACTCCAACCAACAATTCCCAAGAATTCGCCCCCCCCCCCCCCCCCCCCTAAGGGACTTAATAATACAGGACATAATCTTAGACTTCATTCCGAGATATAGTATTCTGTATGCCTAAAAAATAAAGAAGAGTAAATTAGAGTTGGATTTCAATGTTTTGATCCCCGGCTAATCAATTTATTCAAATGTATGTTCATTCTCTATAGTGCTGCCAGAAACCATAGATATCCATGCTAAATACAATACACCATACTACATGATACATTGTACATATTTTAAAAAGGGACGTAAATTGACACCATCATTGGCATGTTTTCATGCCAGAAGACACTGGTTTTGTTTTCATTTGCGCAAGAACGAAGACTGGGGCGAGTTTCAAGACAAACACTTTTATTAAAAACATTTGGACTACAAAAGGGGCCAATTAGTTACCCCTTTTTAGGCGACCAGTGAAAATCATTGCACCTTTGATGTGGCAATGTTATGCACACCAAGCCATTTAATATCTAATTTAATTGAACTTAGGTGATGTGCAGTGCAAAACAAGGGAAGTACCTTAAATAGTCTACAGCTAACAAAATTTGTTCAACATGGCTTCAGCTGCTACACTGTCATATGCATCCACCATGCAGTGGAGTCCTTGTTTAGCTTTGTACCCCGCGTAACTAATTCCTTTGGGTTACTTACTCAATGTACTTTAATAAATGCTGCATAAATTATGAATGCCAATTTTCCTATTGTTAAATTTTATTTTTCATAATTTACAGCTAACAGAATTTATGCAATATGGCCTCTGCTGCTACACCTTCATATCCATCTCGTAAAAAATTAATTCATTGAGAAAATAAAAGTGCTGTTTTATGTTTAATCACACAATTTGCCATTGTTATGTTTTAGAACGAAGTGCCAGTACGGGAAATGACATCGAATTTTAAGAGAGTTGTTGTGGCGGCCGGGTTTGACACCCGAAAAATGACCCACCATTGTAACAGAGCCATAAGTAAAATGCGATATATTGATGATGTTCAGCAACAGCAGTTAGTTCTGATAAGTGGAGTATGCACGGACATGCGGCTGGCACCAATGTAGCGCACGTTATGTAATGTAATCACCTACGCCATAATTTACCTGTGCTTGTTCATTGTTGTGCACGTGGTTCTACTACATGTAATTGGCAACGAGAGGTTGTTCCCCCGGTTCCACCCACGGAACAAAACCCAAAGCGGGCAGATCTTCTCTTCGTATAACGGAGGTCGGTGGTAAAATATCGCAAATATCGACGGGATCAACCCTGTCGCCAGGTCTTTTGCAATGATTCCGGGAATAGAGAAATATCGGAGGATCATACTGTGCTGGATAGCTTGTTGAGTCTGAGAAGGTTTTTTCTAATGTTTGCTATTGACACAAAAAGACTTTCCTCAAGCACGCAGGCATTTAACCTCAGTCTCACCAACGTATCCGTGAATTCTCCTTAATACAGGGAATGGCAACCACCTTTATCATCAACGAATGTATTTGTAACAATGGAGTGTTCCCCAGAGAGTCTGTGGCGACTCTTTGCCGTCTGGCTGGATGGTCGGAGAAGTCGGGCACGTGGGCCCTTTATATCAAAGAAGTGTTTGAGCGTCATTTGGACGGCAACGCGTTCCTATATAGGTAAGATACGTCGCACAGAAAATGTATAGCCGCATTTGATGAAAGAGTTATGGTTGCTTTTGAGGGAAGAAATCTGCCAGGGAAGCATTTTGAAAAAGAAAATGTCTCTATTGTGTAAACTAGAACAAGATTTATTCCTTTTTTTTATTTTGAATTCTTGAAATACAGCATTGGTGTCAAGTCGTTTCATTTCCCTTTATCTCCACACTAGTCTACAGAGACTTAAGAGCGGACAGGGATAAAACAACGTACTTAAAGAAAGTGAAATCTCACTATAATTACCGACTGATCGCACCAGAAAAGAATTTGGTGACGAAACAAGATTGTGAGGAGGTGAATGGTTATGGACAATATCTTGAGAAATATGAAGACAAGTCACTGGGGTGCACGATTGCAGATGCCAAAAGAGGTGGGTTATATTAAGTTCGGTCTTGTCAAATAGCTTGAAAATGTTTCTCGCTTGCATAGTTTATCACCGGATCGTTGTCAACACCGCTACAAACAGTTCATAGAGATAGCGGCTTCTCTCGGCTACTTTGGCTCAGTTACATCCACATAAACATGACGAAAAAAAAGAAAAAACAATGGTTCCCGTTTTGGCTGGACTGTGCTGATCCCGGGCGACTCCCGTATAAAAGTGATGGGGATAATCATCGAATACTTTCGAGAAAACCAAGAAAACGTACCAGAATCTTGTGTTATGGGCGTCTCCCAGATTCATTTCCACCTCAAAGAGGTATCAAATCAACAATAGCAAAAGATATAACTGACACTACAAATTTTAATAGTAACAAAGACAACTGTCAAACTCTTTCCTCTCAAGGACTTTCCGAAGGTATTGTCATACATCCTGGGCGAACACCTTAACTAGGGTCCTTGAAGGGTACTCTTGGTGGCACTCATTTACGGTTTTATCATCCTTAGCGGTACCAATCCACAAATAAAAACCCCTAAAGGGTACGACAACGACCCCCAACACTTGTATAGAGTAGTACCATCCCCGGAGTGCTAATGACCTCAGTATCTTTGGGAAGGGAACTACTATAGGAGAGAGGGGTTTGAAGACTTTAGACTACTAGTATAGGGTTGTAAACTTCACTTCAGCTGAGGGTTCTAAGGTGCTAGCGATACATCCCTACCCAAAACTTCCTTCAATCCCGCCGCCTTCCCCCACTGAAGTTAAACTCAGAACGTCTTTATTCCTCTTGCACTTTATAGCACTGAGTGAAATGTATGCGAAGAAACAAGAAGAGGTACTGGGTAAGAGGCTGATTTAAATTACGTACAAATAAATTGCCAGGCAAATGCAGAATGAATGCCAAAATGTGACTGTAGTGTTGATAAATCATTTACATAGAGTAAAACTTGTTAATTAGGTATGAGCAAAGCATCCCTTACAAGGCGAGTGGCCACCGTGACGAACCAAGCAGTCGCGCAGTTCGCCACTGAAAGAAACAAAGCTGCTCACGACAGACAATGGGCAAAGAGCCCAGCGCCACATCCAGACAAAGAAGTAAATTAATTGCACGCACTTTCTATACATCCCCATGCAGTACTGACGGTTTTAGTTTGACGGTCCTCCCAATAATTGGCTTAAGCTTTCATCCTGTACGGCAGTTTGACATTAACTTATTATACTATAGCCATCAATGAATGCATGACACATCCAATCAAACAATCTTCCATATGCCAATAAGTTGCGATTGTATTTTCAACTCTGTGACAACACTAACGGGAGTCTCGTAGAATTTATATATTGTTCAGCAGCCCGAGTATTACACTTTATGTTTCAATATGTAGAGTCCATATACTTGTGTTGAAAGGAAACATTCCGTTTTCTTTTAATGTAAGACAATATGATTTAATGTTCTTCAAGCGATTAAATAAACTGTTCCATACCCTAACAAAGTAATGAGGGTTATAGAGGATTATCATTTCAGACATAATAGTGAATCTCTACTTGCAAATCGATACTTTATGCTTATATGCTTTTTTGGCAGGAGATTAAAGAGCCCTTGTATATACTCGAGTATCTCGAAAGAAGGAAACCTGCCCTACAAGTCGACAACCTCAGCCTGAGGAGATTCTCCCCAGTTAACTATGCTCTACCAATCCAAGAGTCAGTCAGATGCCCGTACGGCAACTGCCAATTTGAAACGTTGCCGGGCACTGCTATGTCCTCACACCAGCAAAGTGCGAAGCACCCCGGATGGCAGAGTTATGGCGAGCGACCCAGTGAACGGTCCTGGGTCTGTCAGGAGAAAGGCTGCGGTTCTTTTTTTCACCAATGGAACAACCTGTATAACCACATGCTCGGGCATTCCAAACCTCTGGCATGCCCAAAATGCCCCTTCAGAACTGGGAGAGGAAGTCGTCTTACCTACCACATCAAGAACGCTCATCGAAACAACCAAGTCCCAAGTGGTCACTTGCTCAAACAAGCCAATAGCCAATTTCTTAAATTGTAAAGAACTTTTTAGTATAGCTTTTGGCAGTAGCCCATAAGCCGGAGCGAGCAACTCTCATGTTAGGTCTATGTCACGGCATTTTTGCTTACACGTATTTTAGAGTAGTTTTTCCCGTGAGAATAGAATCTCCATCATATGTACGCTTTTTGCCAATGACAAGACAGATAGCGAGTACAATTTAAATAATAAATTTATTAATGGGAGCTTCGCTTTTAGCCCTAGCTAAATCTATATATTATGCATTTATAACAGTGTTGTTAATTATTAAATAATAATAATAATTCAATAAGAAAAAAATTCAATTGATTTGAAGGTCAATGCATCTTAATTCCTGTTAATTTATGTCTAAGCTCTCAAAATTATTTGACCGTTTTAAAGCTACCAAATACTGCATTTTAATCGAGCGTCTCGGTAAAACCGAATATTTGCTTTGGAAGCTGTGAGGCAAATCAAGGAATTTTGTAAAACTACTAAAAGCTAATAATTAAATGCCACGGAGTAGTAAAAGTCTGATCCCCATTTGTGTGATCTATCGCAAATAGCACTCTAAGGATATCTTCCTGCGCAGTCACTTGCCAAGGATCAGTTCTCACATGAAATATGACTCCAAAAACAACAGGAAGTTTCAGAGGGATGAGGCAGAAAAAGCATATTCCGACTATGTTGACTTATTTTCTTATGTCAACTCAAAATACATGTAACGCTAACAATAGACCCTTTCAAGGTTAACGCCGCCATTTTGCCGGGGGTGCAAAACATAAATTGCAAATGGCGACAAGGCTGAATAATTTGTTTTTATGCCAAAACACGCTCATTGTGCGGTGGGATTTCGCGATAATGACAAAAGATATCCTGATCTCGCTTATGTTGGATCCGATGAGAACAATTTAATGTTTCGCAAGTGGCCTGTTGATCCAAAACTCGTCAAAATATGGCAAAAGCAAGAAGCGAAGACACGAGGCGATGTATTCAATCCTTCCCCTGGCGATAGTGGTACTTTCGTCTCTTCAAATCATTTACCTATGGAAAGAAGAACTTCTGAAAACCTTAAAACGGATTATCCGTCGATTCTTATGACTGTCTCCGATTACCTCCAAAAAAAGTCGCCTAGGAAAGGAAAGCCAAGAATGAAGTGTCAGGAAGCTGGTTTTTCAAGATGCTTTTTGCCAAATTTGAAGAGTGTAATGAAGACAGTGAGGGAACTGATGAAGAAATGGAAACCGACACAGACTACTCCGTTTCAGTTCCTACGCAGTTGAAACAGCTAACAAGAGAACTGGAAGTTAGGGTGTACACAGGTTTGCCCTCACCTGAAACATCCCAGTTTTCATTCGATTATCTACGTGAAAAGGCACGGTCTATGCAATATTGGAGGGGTGGAAAGCAGACAATGAAAGAAGCACCTCAATCTTCCTCTCCTTCGAGTTGGCAACTGGATTTGCCAAAGGAAGACCTGGGCCTGAAAAACAGGTTAGGCTCGAGCAGGAGTTTTAATTGAATGTTTCACAGAAACTCCAAGTGGACTGGATTTGGCGCCACTCTGTGGAGTGAATATAAACATCACTACACTGCATTCAAAGTCCTTGTTGCAACACTCCAGATGGAGCTATTTCCTATGCCTCATCATGTTATGGAGGAAGAGCATCTGATATTTTCATAGTGAGAAACAGCGGATTTGAAAATGTGATTGAACCAAATGATGAAGTCATGGCAGACAGGGGGTTAAGATAAGAGAAAACTTGATGATGCACGTGGCAACATTACGCATCCCACCAAGTTGTGCATCAGCTATGCAACTGTTACCACATGACGTCAGAGAAACATCAAACATAGCAAATGTCAGGATCTCTGTGAAGCAAACCATTGGACGACTAAAAGGTTTTCTTCTTAAAAATGAACTCCTGTTTCCCTGCTTCCCCTAGCTGATAATATTGTTCGTGTTTGCTGTGCTATGTGTAATTTTCTTCCACCACTCTGTATTTAATACTTTGTTGACAAATATGCCATCGCAAGTGCAAAACACAGTTTAGAGACTGGATAGGTTTTTATTAGGGTTTTTCTATGCGTTTCTTAGCCCAGATGACATACAACAAAGGTCGAAAACAAATTTGAACCCATTGGCTTCAGCACAACAATACCCTTCATCCTGTACCAAAGATCAAAACCATCACTCCTCAAGGGTAAGACAGGAATAATATTTAGACAGAATGTTGACTATGTTTGCAAATGATTGTATAATAATGAGATATAATTAACACCAAGTTGTATTTACATCGCCTGAAATTAAAGGTGCTGGTGGGAACGTTAATAATATTGTTCATAGCAATAGGCACATAAAAGGACATTAGCCAACAAAAGATTCAGTGGCCATAAATTTAAGAACCTAACCTATTATATCTTTCTCTGACCTCTGAAGTGTTCTTTGGCCTAACAAGGTGACATCCATCATTTTCACCACTACAGTATATTTACACTGGAAATTTGTTCTGTTAACGTTTCTTGTACGTTACATTATATTAATTCTATTACTGGTGTATAACTGCAACTTAATCTGTCAGTTATCTCACCATATGGTTAACATTTAATTCTCTTGTGATTGATCTTTTAAGTTCAATGTCCTTGTTTGTATTAATCTGAAATACATAAATTGCAAATGAGATCTGCAGAGCTTGTCATTTTTTCATGGTTACTACACCATGCATGGACCGCCTTTTTACAAACTGAACATACATGTTCTCCATCAACAGGGATGCTCGTCATTGAACAAACAGGGCATACATGATTCACATCAACGGATGTAACCGTTGCTTCTGATTCCTGAAGGCTTCAAGGTCATCATCACCATGACTGTCAATTGCATTTGCTGCATCTACCACGCAGCTCTGGTAAACCCAAGAATCCAGTGCATCTGCAGTACTCATAGTGAGATCAGCACATGGCAGCAAATACTTTTCCCTTTGCAGACTCGCTTATTTCGTCTTCCTCAAAAATCGCTTTGTTGCACTTTAGGCAATCAAAAATGTCCCGGTACCCTAACAGGCATGGCAATACAAATGACTTGTAAAACCATGTAACACTGTTCACAAAATTAAGACAAAATTCCATGTCAGGTTCAACTCGCTCATAGAAAGGGGCTGGGGGCCTCCTTGTGTCCAAACAATGAAAAACCCATGACAGACACCACAAACCCATATTTCTGCTTGCATTTGGGTAAAATATTTGTGGGAGCGTTTCAACCGGGTTTTCCATGGAAATCATCAAGGAAGTCAACTCAGTCAAATGTGTCCATGACATAAATATTCTCATTTCGTACAATGTAAGGACACTTTGCCTCAACAATTGAAAGACCGGAACACTTGCACAAAAACAATCAATCCGGTGAAACTGCAAGGGACAGGCAGTCCATTCATCCACCCGACTCTACCAGAAACATTCGTGCCATTTTGACAGCACTATGTCTATGCTCCCTCATGTCAATGCTGTCTGTAAATCAGCCTTCTACAATCTGTGTAACATTTCCCGCATAAAAAAATTCCTATCTTCAAAGTTTACCGAGATTCTCGTCCATGCTTTTGTAGCCTCCAAGCTTGACTACTGCAATTCTCTTTTGTATAATGTGCCGAAGTACGTTTTGAAAAAGCTTCAATCAGTACAGAATGTTGCCGCCCACCTGATTACATGCTCCCGGAAATATGACCACATTGCTCCAGTTCTGTCCAACCGACACTGGCTTCCTGTAAATGAGCATATTAAATTCAAAATCCTGCTGCTCTACACCAACAAGCACCTATCTACATTCAAGATCTGGCTGTTATTTTTAATATGAAGTCCTATGGGTCTAGAGCTTTTGCTGTCGCTGCTCCTGGCCTACGCAACAGTCTACCTGACAACATCCGTTCATGTGATAATTTACCTCAATTTTATTTCGTCAACTATTTGATTATCTGTTTAATTGTTTGGAATGTTAATATTAACTTTATAGCTTTACACACGCTTATGTAAAGCGCCTAGAGCTGGATTGGATAGGCATTATACAAATTTTAATCATCATTATGAATACAGTTTTGTGTTAAAATGTTTTATCAGTGTCATTAAGGTCACTCACACATCATTCAACTCTCGTTTAACAGATGGATAATTCTACCAGCCCAAGACCCACAAAGCGGGCCAAGTATGGGATCCCCGAGACCACAAAAGCAACACCTCTGTCAAGCTCAACAACAAGTAAGTTTTTCTCCATTACATAAAGTATTAATACTTCTAATTATTTTTTCTGTCAATGTCTTTGATTGCTAATGCCCATCTCTACTAGACAGTTTCAACCATAAAACAATAGTTTAAGACAGATATAACCAATCTAAACAACAAGGGTGACATTCCCCATCCCTGCCAGGGAACATAAATATTAGAGATAAATATTTAAGTTAAATGTACCATGGTCAATAATTTGCACTGTAATAATGTAATAAAACTACTGCAAGCTATAAAATATTGCACATTAAATAATGGTGCTGAATTGTATTGTATTGTATTTTCACAATTGTTTTTCAACAGACTGCAGCAGATACATTCAAGAAGTTCAAGAAATCCAGCAAACTAAAAGCTCCAAGAACTTGTACTTTGACATACGACTACAAACTGCAAAAGATGAAACTCAGTCTGTGAGATTCATGGTCCAGACAGGAGAGTCATCAAAGCAACAATTTTTTTCTAGATAAATTACAAACCCAGCAACAGTTAACACTATCCAACCTCCAAGTAGAACAAAGCAACATGTTATTCCTAAACAAGGGTACAGCTGTTCAAGATACACCTCGACATTCTATTTAGTTTCCGTTCAAACCACTGGCACTAATGACGCCAACATCTGTAGATACTATCCTTAAGCACCCCAACTCTGTAAATTTCACTGCCTCTGTTTGCATTAAATGGCTTGGAGAACCAGTAAAAACAGAACATTTAACTAAAATGGTGAGAGGCTAAAATAACCGACCCTACTGGAAATATCAATTTATCAGTCTGGGATAGCCACATCCAGCAGATTGAAGAGAAAACATTCTACACTGTGACCAACGGCAAGCTCAAGCAGTATTTTGCAAAACGCCTTGCCACCACAGTAAACAGTTACCAAAGCACAAGAGCAGAATATCTCCCATGTTAAGCCATCACAGAACCAACCAGTGTGTACTGTCTAGAAAGCATTTATTGGCGACTTAACCGAGAAATTGCTGTTGCTCTAAAAAGTAGACTTTGTCATAAATACGAAAAGTCATACCCTCATCTTCACAGCAAAGTGAAGCTCTTCTATGTGAACTAGAAGAGTGTCTTAAAAGACCTACCATCTCATTCCATGCCACTCGCTTTCAGCCAGTGTCTTCTGGTTTAATCACCAACATTTGAACTATCCTCGAAAAGCACAACACAGGAAAATTCTTAAATATTAACATTGCTTGGAAAAGAGACCAGTATTAAAGATAACGAGGCAACAGAGAAAAGGGTATGTGATGATAGAATAGCAGACACTCCAGGACACATTAAAGAGTCACTACGGGGGGAAAATTGACCAAATTGAAGATCAACAGTTTTACACTTTCAACAATTGTCTGCTGAAGCATTTTTATGAAAAAAAGCTTTCTACTACTGAGGACACCATCATCAAAATTGTTTACAAACAAGAAACTGTCAAACAGTCACTTGAAAAAGAAACAAAACATCATAGATAGAAAACTTTATTAATGTATCGAAGCCATAATTAGCGAGGGAAAACCCCCATACTAATTTAGGGACACAGTTTATAATTGGAATTATGTATACAATATATAGGTAAAAATATTAAAACTACGCATTATGTATTATAACCTAACGAAAATCTAAGATGAGTGATATTCACTGTAAGACTGAGGAGAATTGTAAAATTAAATGAGCAGAGAGAACAGCCCTTGCATCCATCATCTATCATTGAGCTTAAATCATTTTTACAAATTTTGCTTTCAAAAATATTAAAAGGTTTCGCTGATGTATAATCAGCAGGTAGTTTTCCCGATAACCTAGGCCCAACATTATCTATTGCCCTGATAATTTAAACGTTGTTGTAAACATATATCCAACTTACAACAACAAGTTTACGCTAAAGTATAATCAGGAGCTAATTTTCCCCATAACCTAGGCCTAACATTATTTGTTGCCCTGATAATTTAAACTTTCTTGTAAACATATATCCAATTTACAACAACAAAGATTGCAAGAAATCCAGGGTCCCAAATACTACAGTGCCATGGTTGCAACAGGTCCATGCCTTTGAAAAACTGTTATCTTGAAGTAAAAGCACAATTTTTGCTAGAGAAGGACAACGCACAGAGACGTGTGACAGCATTTGCTAAAGTACTTAGCACGTTTTTAAATGAGGATGTGTACGAGTACAAGAACAAGGAAGATGAATTAACAGAGAAACTCTTATTCCCTAACAATGTGGACTTCCACTTATCTGAAACTGGAAAATTGGCAACCAGCATAACCAAACACCATTAGCAGACCTTTCACAATGATTTCATCTCCTTTTTTTTTTATTTATTTAAACATATTTTATTTTTGAAGCTAGCCCTAAGATTAACAAAAAAACAACTCATCGATAGGGCTCACATCGAAATAACATTAACTTAAAAAAATACATTAAATAGTAATTAGTCAAAGTGGCAGCAAAACAAACTAAGAGGATAGATATAATATCTTTATCACGTCATGCAAATTCAAATAACAAGACATGACTCACGAACCATTTAGGTCAACCAGAACTGCTCTATGTGGCTAAATGAAATTTAGGCAAAGCTAAAATAGAAACAATGCTCACCAGCAATTTTCTTAGTTGCCTGGCTTGGGCAGGCCCCAGATGATCAACATGGGCATCTTGTGATTCACAAATGCAGTTTGCTTGCTTGCAGTCACTCGTAAAGTCATATTTTAGCATGCTTGCTATTGCCTTGCTCAATTTTTCTGCATTTTTCATGATGACCACTCGTCGAAAAAACAACAGCGTGTCTGCTGGCCTCTTTTCGGAGTCTTCTCAATCCTCTGGAACCAAGCCCTCAGCTGCGATTCCAATCACAACCCTGCAGACTCAAGTCTCATCATCGTCCGCTCTGAATGGTTCAATAGGTCTGGCCTTTCTGGCCACTGTGGTCAATGCTGTGAAGCTGGCCCTGGCAGCTGATGGCAATTTCGCTTCCTCTTCTGGCACTTCTGGCACTTCTGGCACCCCAATTTCCAGCCTACCTTCTGGTCCACTGCTGCCTCCAGAAACACAGAACTTGCAAACCTGTTTACGGCTACTATGGCTCCGTTCGTGGGTCAGATGACGAAACTTGACGAAAACGTCAGTTTGTTGTTGATCGGTCATGATCAAGAGTTGGACGAGGACGGTGAAACTGCCTCTGTCGAAGCTGTCAAAGACTGACCATGAACGAGTGGATATGGAAGCCAGTCCACCAGCTCTCCTGGATTCTAACACCACGGACAAAGCAGCGCCTAGGACAGGCGACGCTTTTTTGCAAGAGCTCACTTAAGATCTCTCGGTCAAAGAGCAAACCTCCCCGCCAATTCATGAAAGTTTGGCAGGTATTTTTAACAGGCTGTTGTGAGAAAAGATGCATGATGACAATAAAACAACATCGTGCAATTCAAGTAACAAGATAAAAATGAAAAATAACGTTTTTTGTTACAAGTAAAATATTGTGTTTCATCATTAAATGTAAGTTTTAAAATGTCACAATCTATAGCATAGAAATAAAGAGATTATGTATTGATGCCAGAAGACTCCTTGCAAAATAAACATCATATCTAAGGCGGTTGCAGATGTAGTGAGGACTATATTGCTAGTTGTTATTATTATTATATAAGATATACTAATATTATTGAAGGTTATTTTCTCTCTCAAAAACCATGGACTTTGGGAGGCAAATAGGGTTTCTACATGTATGATGGCCATGACCTGCCTGAGGTGGGTTAATTGTGCCAAGGAGAGTTATTTTCTGTGGTTCATCTATCTTGATGTTGCCAGGTAGATACTCGGACATAGTTTCGGCAGAGGCTGGTATATGAGGCTTTTCCATACTCCAAGAACATCTTTTCTTTTAACTACGAGGCTTTCAAAACAGAATTCTTCTTGCTCGGGTTTTATTTTATGCCAGGAAAGAACTTGAGAGCGCCCTCTTGGGCCCTTTTGAATTCTTCTCTGCGTCTCTGTCCATAAAAGTACCACATAACATAAAATGAAAACATTTATGAAAAATTTCAATGGCTTCTCCTTGCCGATCGCTTTGCTCGTATTTACTTGCGGTCAGTGACGTGAGAGGGTATTGTGTGTTATCCAATCACTGCCACATCCAGATTTTAAATGTGTCAAACGATTTGCTGAATGCTTTTGTGTCAGGCCTTCCTTTCTCTTTTTTCCCTCCCCCATCCACCTTCTCGCTCCTAGGCCCTTAAGAAAGCCTGATACTCAGGCTACGTTCATTTTTTCAAAGCAGCTCCCGCTCACATCTCAAATTTGTTTCTTTGTTTGTTTCGATCTCGCAATTTAACACTTCTCCGCGTGTCATTATCTTTTCCTAATTATCAAAAAATCATAGCACAAATACAACGGATTTTCAACTATTCAATTTCTTTGTTCGGCCACCAAGCTTGTGTTGAATTTGTGTGTCTGCAAATAATACAGTGTCTGTGGCTCTATTTTTCACAACTTGCGCCGGACAAGCATAGTTGGTTAGTTTCTTATTACACGACTTACTTCGCGCCCATTGTGCAGTTTTAACTCCGCACCTCTGGGCAAACAAAGCATAGTTGGTTAGTTTCTTATTACATGACTTACTTCGCGCCCATTGTGTAGTTTTAACTTCGCACCTCTAGCCAATTTCACACATACTGGAAATGAATAGACTTTTTCGCACCAATTTTCCCCTTCGGAAGTTATTGGGTAATTAATAACGCAAATATACCTTTGAATTACACGCTTGAGCTCCCATTGGTCGAGATTTTGGAAGCCGACGTCTCCAAAAGTAACTTCCGAGCATTACTTTTAACAGTGCACTGTTTGTTTTCACTGCAATCTTCTTCTGTTTATGGTCACCAAGAGCAAATCAGAATGTACGCCTTGTCAAAACTAAATAAGCAACACGAAAAAACCTGGGTGAATCTCCAGAAGCGTTTAAGTGAAGCACAATTTTCGTACGGAAAATTAATTCCAAATCCTGACGTCTACCGTTTCATCAAAAACAAGGCAGTGTCCGTTGGAAGTTGCGAAGGATATTTTGTTCCTTCACTTCTGACCACAACCACGTATCTTCTGGCATGTAAACACGCACGTGTGCAGACCTTAACGCACGATCAACCCTTGAACATCTATACAATATTTGTGGGATATCCTGGAACAGGTATGTTTAACGGACTTGCAGCTGGTGGACTTTCAATCATAACTGTTACTTACAAAACTCTTTAATTTTAGTCTTCATTAACTATAATGGTCTTTTTCATATTATCCCACAGGCAAATCATCGGCAATTCAGCATGCTTCTCAAGATCATCTAGCAGTACTAGATTACACTTCATCCATTATTTCCAAAACCACGTCCTCGGGTTTAGTGAAGTTGCTAGCGACGCAAAAAAAAGGAACTATCCTCTCTCCCGAGGTTTTGGATATACTGAACAAACTGGTGAAGTCGGACGAGGACAATGCAACTGGCGATGTTCAGTTGCTTTGCAAATTGTTTTTCGGTGAGCGTTGCTCATACCATTATTCCACTGAGGAGAGCAGAGTGATCCCACAAAATACTCCCTTCAGCATCCTTGGCTCAATGCAGCTACTTAACGCCGCCAAACTCGTCGCCAAAATGGACCATGGCCATGGTTTGGTCGATCGAATGCTGATTGCAACTCCTCTAGCCACCAGGCCAACGCTTTCCGAAATAGAAACCGCGGCGGATCAAATCTCTACAGAGGTTGTTGACAACTTTGAAGAGTACTTCGCTAACATCAACGACAGGGTTGAGCACCTGCATTTCACTTTCACTGAAGACGCCAAGTTGCTGTTGCGGGAAACTATCGATGACTTTGTTGCAAAGGTCAACACAGCCATCCAACAGGGACAAGTTCCACCGAAATCCAAAATGCCGGAGCTCATTCCTCGAGTTGCCACAGCCCTCCATGTTTTAAATTACCCTTTGGAAGAACCGCTCGCAGGTGATCCCGCCTCATCGCCACCAAAGGGGATCTCCAAGACTACACTCGAAAGTGCCACGGACTTCGTGCAACATCTGGAAAGCCAGAAGGGCATTCTTTGTCAGGTAAATTTATTTGTTGTTAAATTGCAACTTCATAGGACTCAAAGACAATTTCACAACCTTGCCTATCCTTGCAAATCTAATTGACCAACTTTTCCTTAAAAGGACAGTATATCATATCTAGGGCAACTCTGAAAATCTAAAATCAGTTTCTGGATCAACGTAAATTAAAAGAATGATTGAATTTAGCACTTTAAATTATTACATTAGTATATCACTTAAAACGATAAGATCTTTGAATAAAGCAATTTAAGCAACAACAAGATACATTCACGATTAGTTTTATTTTCATTTTGGCCTTCTCTTTGTTTAGGCACCAGTACTCATTTGACAAAAACAATAACACTATCAACACGAATTGTGAATCCAGTGACCACGTAATATCATATCAACTAATACAGATTTCAGATTTGTTTACTTTTAGTTCCTAAAAGAGATAACAAACACTACCTGTGATAAAATGATTGAACAGCCAAGCCAAGGATTATTTGCCTTGTGTTGTGTCTTACTTTGGCTAACTGATCTCTTTTTCCGCAGAAAGTAGTTCATTAGATAGTGAAATCAGTCAGTCACTTACCTCAGCAAAGGAAAAGCCCCTTCCATCTTCAAAATCTAGTGAGAGTGTAGCAGATGTTGTAAAACCCGCTTCATCCTACACAAGAAGCCAGACGAGCATTGATTTCTGTGATCATAATTCTGTGCTGAAGCTGTTCGGGCCTTCGGAAATCGTCCACAGTTATTACACTTGTAAGAAAAATAATTGTTACAGCCTAACTGAAAGGGAGCAGAAAAAAAATTCCGCCCTAAAACGAGACCTTTTCAAGCACCAGTGAATAAGAGATGATAACTTGGCATTTGATTCATGTACTGGCATGTGGTGGGTGATTTACAAGGAGGAATCAGATGATGAGAAAGGGGGGATGTTTTGTTTGTTGTGTAAAAGGCACAATACTGCAAACCTGAAAAACAACAGCAAAGTATATAACCTCATACCTTCATAGCACCTGAAAACAGATGCTCTAAAAGATCATTCAAAAAGTGCTCAACATGCAGCAGCTGTTCAGGCAGAGATGCTCAGCCAAGTGTCAATTTTTCACAAAGAAGTCGAGGAACAAGAGCAAAGATGAAGTCCTACAGAATGCATTTATGTCGGTATACTGGTTGGCTAAAGAAGAGATGGCCAACAAGAAGCTTGTATCACTTCTCACACTTCTCCAAATGCTTGTACTTGAAGACATGAAGCATTTTCGTCATCGCTCCGCTGGGTCAACTATCGAGATTTTCTTGACTCTAGGCAGAGTACTGAAGCAGCGAGTGGTTGAGGCACTAAGGAAATCAAAAGCATTTGGTCTATTAGTTGATGAGGTAACAGACATTTCGGTCATGGAACTTTTGATTGGGTTTGCTCGGTATGTCTCTGATGATGGAGAGGCTACGGTGAAATTCCTTTTCGTCTACAATGTTTTGGAGGACTCCTCTTTTGCCAATGCTGAGACAATCACTAAGTGCATTTCTAACAATCTAGACAAATGTGAACTTGACGTTCAGAAGATGATGAGCCCAGTAACTGATGGCGCTAAAGTAATGACTGGGGAAAGAACAGGTGTGGCTGCCCGACTGAAGCAAATCAACAGCAAGCTTATTAATGTGCACTGTGTCTGTCACAGACTGGCCCTTGCTTGTGCTGGTGCGAGTGATGAGACAAAATACATCACACAAGTTGAAGGATTCATTTTGCAACTCTGGAAGTTTTTTGCTAAATCGCCTAAGCAGACTGCTCTTTTGGTAAAAGCACAAGAGTCGTGGCGCAAGATGAAGCTATTGGAAAAAGCAAGGTCTGTTGTGGCGAAAAAGGTGCGAAAAGCTTGCAGAACATGTTGGCTGTCAACAAGCAATGCTGTAGATGGAGTGTATGAAGATTTTGTTCCTATCATACAGGCTATCAATCTCTGCTGTCCTAAATGAAGAGCTTTAAGTTTATTGGTACGATATATATATATATGGAAGGCCGTCCTTCCAGAGCTTGCTGCATTAAGCAGAGTATTCCAGCGAGGTACCGTCAACTTTGGCCATATCCTACCAGCTATCACCTACACTACTGACAAGCTAACGAAGATAGCACAAGACGAAACCCCCATCACCCAACTTCAGGTTGATATTCAGGAGAATGGACGGCTCGGTACCTGTGAGTTTAAAATCAATGACCACGAGATACAAGTTCTTTGCAACCTTCTAAAGAAGTAAAGACAAGTCCTCAAGGAGAACATTGATTCTCGTTTCAAGGATGTGATGCCAGTGGTCTGTGCATTTGCCATCTTTAATGCAAATGCCATTTCAAACTGTGGAACAGCAGAGTTTTTAAGCTATGGGTCGAAAAAAATCGGCACATTGTCAAACCACTACTTTCCAGGTGACAAGGAAGCTCAGTAGCAAGTGAAAGCAGAGTGGGAGAAGTTAAAATACAATCTTCTTTTGCGGAAAGAGCAGATTCCTCAGGAACTTGACAACATCAACCCAACTGAGTGGAGTCTGAAGAGGCTACTTTCCATGCGCACAGAATATGGCCACTTCTACCCTAAGCTTGTGTGGATTGCAGAAATCATTCTTTCTCTTCCTATGTCAAATGCATGGCTGGAGAGAGGGGCTAGTGCTGTTAAGAGGGTAAAGAGTCGACTCCCTAGCAGTATGACTAATCAGATGTTGGAGGCGCTGCTGCATATCTCCATCAACGTACCACCTGTCGGTGAAGCACAGGAACCTGTTAAAGAAGCTGTTTGAGGCCTGGAGCAACGCAAAGAAAAGAAGGAAACTCCCGCCATCTGCAAATCCAGGTGGCACTTCTTCTGGAAACTCGCAGAGTGATTTAAGCCATTCTTGCGGACTCTGCTGTCCAAACCGATATCCAGGCCAAGGAAGATGAAAAAGTTGAAGAAGCAAGTGTGCAAGCAGAGGTGGAAGCTGCTGTTGAAGCTTTTAAACTTGCAGACCACCAAGCAAGTTATGATTTGGATGATTCTGCTTTTGGAAGTGAAGATGAATACTAAACACTCGATCGCTATTCTAGGGACTCGTGCTTTCTTTTGTAACAGTATATTTTGAAATTACAATTTAAACAGTGGGAGAGATTTTCCACATTCCACCTTGTATTTAGGTTTGGGACATGACTTTTAGGAAAGACTTGTTGTGCAAGTAACTGATTTGTAAAATTATGTTCCAATAGGTATAATCAAGAAGGTTTGTTATGGTTAAAATCTGGTAGAAAGTGTTCAAGCAGTAAAAGGCTCAGCACTTAAAGCAAGTCGTAAATTAAGTGGCTTCAGACTGATATAAGTGATATAAGACACTCAGTTAGATACACTGCTTAATACTTCTGTGTTTTTGTAATGATATATGCGACTAAAATATAACCATGTTTCTCTATAGAATAGATTTTTTTTTTGATTTAAGGATTAACCCTGAGCTAAAACTACAGTAAACTTTAACCATTTCAGAAATACCAGTTGTGAAAGTGTTAAAAAGTAGCACCTGAATAGAAATAGTTGACTGTGACTACTTCATTGTAACATAATTCTCTTCAAATTTGTTTAAATTAGTTGACTTAGGAGCAAAAAAAAAATGAAACAAAGCAACCAAAAAAGACGTGAAAATGCATGAAAATGCATCTGCGAGAGTCTAGAACTTCAAAATTTTCTGTGGGAGCAGAACTGTTACTCTTAAGTACCCACTTAGGCAAAAACTTATTGAAACCCCTGGGGAAGCGTCCATAACGCTGAATAAATAATAAAAGAAACCTCCGAGGGTACCATCAATTTTGTGTTCATAGCAAGATAGAAAACGCCTGAAAACGCTCCAAACTTGCATACCATATGTCACATGTAATTTCGAACCTCTTGCTTTCCCATGCATCGTGACTTTTTATCAGTTTTTACTACATGCAATAGCGACCGAACATTTCTAACCCTGGGGAAAAGGTCATGATTTTGATATCAAATGTCCTCCTTTTTACCTTGTTTACCTCATGATTAACACCAAACACTGGATTAAAAAATTAATAAACTACTTAAAATTAAAAAATACCACTGAATTTTCAGTAAGTGATTGACTAGCTTAAGGGCTTGCTCTTCCTTAGCACTTATTGTGGTGTATTTTGGCTTGGGCTCAAAGCGACTGACTTTTAGCTAAAGATTTTTTATGAACAAACGTGATATTAATAATTGAAATCGTTGGCATTGTGCTATTTCTTCCTCGACTGAGCTGAATGTAACAGAAAATCATGAGTGTTCCGACTATACCTTGAAACCCTCCACCTGCTCACAATCTTCTTTGGTGACCAAATTCCTTTCAGGCAGAACAAGTCTGTAGTTACAATGGGATTTAACATTCTTCAAATATTTGGTCTTCTCGCTTTCTCTCAAGTCCCTGGGGGAGACAAAGAAAAATAAAGCGACTTGAAACCACTACTGTAGTTCGAGAAGACGGATATGTAATGGCATAAATGGTGTTCATTTTTTAAAGTATAAAGATATTAATTTTTCCTTTTCTGGATGCTTTCATGAAGGATTTTTTGCTTTACAAGTGTCTCTAAATCATTTCTTAAAGCCTATTATAAATTTTTTCTCTGACTTGTCTTACCGATAAAGGAAAGCGTTTCTATTGAGATGGCGTTCGAACATATCCTTGATTTACAAGGCCCATGTGCTGGATTTCTCTGACCGGCCAGCCAGTTGGCACAGGGTGGCAACAGATTCTCTGGGGAAGACCCCATTGTTTTGGATGCATTCGTTTATTATGAATGTCGTTGCCCTTCCCTAAAATAAAAGATAATTGATATGTTTGTAAAACTGAGATTAAATGCCGACAGCAGATTCTGCATTATTTGAGGAAATTCTTTTTCGGTCAATAACAAAGTAAAAGGATATAAATATCTGCACAGACAAAAATTACTGATGTCTAAGAAGTGGCACATCCAGTTAGACACAAAAAGCTATCCAGTAGGGTATGAACACCTCTCCAATATCAAACTCGTCTTGGAGGCTTTTAAAACCCCTGAGGAAGAGGCTGATCTGATCGATATTTGGTTCACTTTAGAAATTGTGCCAATACCACCACTGTAATATGTGAACAGAAGACCTACCCAGTGTGGCTTTCGTGCAGTAGCCTGCAAGCAAACTCTTCCGGGTCCCAGGAGAGCTTGCTTGCAGGCTATCTTACCGGTGCAAAAACTGTCTGCAGCCCAAATTGGACTCTGGAAATGTCAGCTTCAGAAGGGAAGGGGAAGAGGGAGTACCCGGGGAAAAACCTCTCTTAGTAAAGTAGGGAACCAAGTGCACATTGTAGGCGAGTACTGTCATGTCTGCACCTTGCCGACTTATGACAACTAATCGTTCTGCTGCTGGTGAACGTTATCGATAGACAACATTCCACTTACGGATCGGTTGCAGTGATCTGTCATTTTCCAGAGGTCGAATCCAGCCTCCATAACAAGTCTTTTAAAATTGGACGTCATTTCTCTGATTAGTATTTCGTTCTACAATATTAGAATTGCAAATTATGTGATTAAATGTTAAACACTGTTATTGTAACTGTTATAACTTTTTTAGCTGTGCTTTACTCCTCTGAGGACTGAGATTGTTTTCGCACAGCGAAAATTAGGGAAAGCAACAAACACATTACTATACCTTAACACACTAGTGGAATTCATTAGACATAATTATTATTTAACTAACTTAAACAAAACCGGTATCTTCTGTCTTAAAAAAACATAACGACAGCATTAATTTATGTCCCTTTTAGTATGTACTAGTTATAGCTATCGCTAAGTGCCAATGAGCAAAGATTTTACCTATACGCGTGGGCTGTTGAATTTGTTTAGAAATAACATGAAATACAGTAATTGATGAAAAATAGATTGAACTTAATTCGACTGCATAAGTGAAAATTACCTTGAAAATGGTGCAAACTCAGAGCAAGGGGCACACATACACCAACCTACAGCCAGGCTAGTGTCGCGCACAGCCACATTCCAGTTTCCCTTGTCTAGACTGAAATCTCTAACCAGTTTATCTGTTTCCAAGAACGTGATACCCTATCCTAAACCCAAGGCAAACTCTCTGATTTAAGCACCTTATCCCAGAGGAACCTGCTTGAAACCATACCCTCTATAGCAGCACATAGCCCTATATAGTAGTACCCCCTGGGGTTTTAACTTAATCAAGCAACTCATTATCATGCTACATGTCAACATGTTAGACAACTTGAAACATACATGTAGGCTGGGTGGCATTTGTTGTGATTTTGTGAGTCAGTGTAATGGAGCGAAACCGCAAGAAGCCGCTATCTCTATGAACTGTGATAAACTATGCAAGCGAGAAACATTTTCAAGCTACTTAACAAGGACGTACACGATATAACCCACCTCTTTTGGCATCGGCAATGCTGCAGCCCAGTGTCTGGTCCTCGTATCTGTCCAGATATTCTTAAAAACTAGCCACCTTATCGCAGTCTTCTTGGGTGACCAAATTTTTCTCTGGTGCGACAAGTCTACAGTGTGATTTCTCCCTCTTTAAATATTTGGTTTTACCGCTGTCTCGCAAGTCGCTGTGGAGATAAAGGGAAATAAAACGACTTGACACCAGTGCTGTATTTCAAGAATACAAAATTTAATATAAATAGAGTAAATGGTGTTTCTAGTTTACAGAATAGAGACATCTTCTATTTCAGAAGGCTTCCCTGGAAGATTTCTTCCCTCAAAAGCAACTCTAATTCTTTAATCAAAGGCAGTTAGACACTTTCTGAGAGACTTACACTGTATCTTACTGATATAGGAAGGCATTGCCATCCAGATGGCGCTCAAACAAGTCTTTTACACATAGTGCCCAGGTGCCACATTTTTCTGACCATCCGGCCAGATTACAAAGGGTCGCCACAGAATCCCTCTGGAAGATGCCATTGTTGGAGACACATTCATTAACAATGAACATGGTTGCCATTCCCTGTAATAAGGAGAATTGATTTGTTGGTAAAACTGTCACGTTTTACCCTGAAATGTGTCTAAAATAAAACGGGTCAGCAAAAATGCAGTGACATACATAAAGGCTCAAGAAAACAGTTCTTTAGAATTTAAGAAATAGGCTGTTTGCTTACTTCAGAAAATGTCCACTTGGGATTTGGCTGTCGGAATGTACTTTCTTGATGTGCTCGTTTAGGCGATTGCCTCTTCCAGTTCTGAAAGAGCACTCCGGGCATGACAGAGGTTGGGAGTGCCCGAGCATGTGATTGTAGAGGCTGTTCCATTGATGGAAAGTAGATTGGCAGCCTTTTGCCTGGCAGACCCAGGACCGTTCACTGGGTCGCTCACCATACCTCTGCCATCCCGGATGTTTTGTCCTTTGCTGGTGTGCAGACATGGCATCACCTGACAAAGTTTCAAAATTGCAGCTACCGTAGGGGCATCTCACTGGCTCCTCGAGAGGCATTGCATAGTCGGCGGGGGAAAATCTCCTTAGGCTTAGTTTGTCCACTTGCACTGAAGGCTTTCTTCTCTCTAAATACTCTAATACGTTCAACGGCTCTTTAAACTCCTGCCAAAAAAAGCAAATATGCATAAAGTATGGACTTGCAGGCAGAGATTCAATATCATGACAGTCCTCTATAACGTTCACTAATTTGTTATAGTATGGGACAGTTTATTAAATACTTTCAGTATGTCTGAGAATTTCGCTTGACTGACACTGTTTACAAATTGTGTCTCCCTTTCCTATCTTCCAAACAAATATTTCCTGGGAAGTAACAACCACCAAGAATGACCGTTGACCACCACACTTTTCGTTGCTCAAATGAACATTAAATGAACAACGCTGCTAGCCTGGAGCATTCGTAGTCGTTTTTTTAAATCTGCTTTTATCTTACATATTTTAATTTCAACCCTCCGCAGCATGGAGGTTCCGGTTGTGTAGTGGTTATCTCGTCTGCCTAACATTGCAACTTATTGGTATATGGAAGATTGTTTGATTGGTTATATGTGTCATGCCTTCATTGATTACTTTGGTATAAAAAGTTTTATAATTGGTTTATGTCAAGCTTCCGTACAGGATGAGGGCTTACCCCAATCAGTGGAAGGTCAGTCAAACTAATACCGTCATTACTGCATGGGGAAGAGTAGAAAGTGCGTGCAATTGATTTACCTCTTTGTCAGGATGTGGCGCTATGCTTTTTCCCCATTGCCTGTCGTGGGCAGCCTCGTTCTTTTCCGCGGCGAACTGCGCCACAGCACGGTTCGTCACCGTGGCAAGTCTCCTCATTAGAGAGGCTTTGCTCATACCTAATTAAAAAGGTTTACTCCAAGTAAATGATTTATTAACGTTTCATTCGAATTTGGCATTCATTCTCCATGTACCTAGAAATTCATTTTTACGTAAATTAAATCAGCTTACCCAATGCTCCTTCTTGCTTGTTTTCATTGATTTCTCTCAGTGCTACAAAGTTCAACAGCGATAAAGAGGATCTGAGTTTAACTTCAGCAGGGGTGGGGGGGGGAATTGAGGGGCGTTTTGGGCAGGATGGTATAGCTGGTACCCCGCAACCGTCAGTTGAAGTTTACAACCCTACACTAGTATTCTAAAGTCTTCAAACTCCTCTCTCCTATAGTAGTTCCTTCCCCAAGGATACTGAGGTCATTAGCACTCCGGGAATGGCACTACCCTATACGATTGTGGGGGAGTCCTTGTGGTACCCTTTAGAGGTTTTTATTTGTGTTGATACCGCTAAGGGTGATAAAACCTTAAATGAGTGCCACAAGGACCCTAGTTAAGGTGTTCGCCCAGGATGTATGACAATACCTTCTGACAGTCTTGGAAAAGAAAGTGTTTCACATTTGTCATTGTTAGTATTAAAATGTACAGTGCCAGTTACATCATTTGTTATTGGGGAGTTGATACCTCTTTAAGGTGGAAATGAATACGGGACACGCCCATAACACAAGATTCTGGTACGTTTTCGGGTTTGCACATAATTATTTGATGATCATCCCGATTACTTTTATACGGGAGTCCCCTGGGATTAGCACAGTCCAGCCGAAACTGGACTTACATCTGTTGATGATAAAGGTGGTTGCCATTCCTTGTAATAAGGAGAATTCATGGATACGTTGGTGAGACTGTGGTTAAATGCCTGCATGCTTGAGGAAAGTCTTTTTGTGTCAATAGCAAACATTAGAAAAAAAACCTTCTCAGACTCAAGAAGCTATCCAGCACAGTATGACCCCCCGATATTTATCTGTTCCCGGAATCATTGCAAAAAGACTTGGGGACGGGGTTGATCCCATCGATATTTGCGATATTTTACCGCCGTCCTCCGTTATACGAAGAGAAGATCTGCCCAGTTTGGGTTTTGTTCCGTGAGTGGAACCAAGGGAACAACCTCTCGTTGCCAATTAGTAGAACCACATGCACAACAACGAACAAGCACAGGTAAATTGTGGTGTAAGTGATTACATTAGATAACATGCGCTACATTCGTGCTAACCACATGTCCGTACATACTCCACTTATCAGAACTAACTGCTGTTGCTGAACATCATCAATATACCGCATTTTACTTACCGCTCTGTTACAGTGGTGTGTCATTTTCCGGGTATCAAACCCTGCCGCCACAACCACTCTCTTAAAATTAGAAGTCATCTCTCTTATTGGCATTTCGTTCTAAAACATAACAATAGCAAATTGTTATATTAAACATGAAACAGCACTTTCATTTTTCAATGATTTAATTTTTTACCAGTGCTTTAATCCATTGAGGACTGACATCGTTCTTGCGCCAATGAAAATAAGACCAGTGTCTTCTGGCATGAAAACATGACAAGGACGGTGTCAATTAACGTCCCTTTTTAATGTCTATCATGTAGTATGTTGTATTGTATTGTATGTAGCATGGATATTTATGGTTTATGGCAGCACTATAGAGAATGAACATGCATTTGAATAAATTGATTAGCGGGGGATCAAACCTTGAATTCCAACTTTAATTTACTCTTCTTTATTTTTTAACCATACGGAACAGTATGTCTCAGAACGAAGTCTAAGATTGGGTGCAGTATTATTAAGTCCCTTGGGGGAGAGGAGAGCGAATTCCTGGGAATTGTTGGTGGGAGTGTGCCGCCTGGTTCTCCAAATCCTGACCCTATTTCAGACCAAAAAATGTAATTTTCCAGACTCGTTTTCTGACCAGATCTCTAAATTCATACCCCTTATCAGACCTGGCCTTTAGGCAGAAAATATGTTATTATTATATTAGAGTGCAAACAAAATTCAAATCCACTTCGAATTCATATAATTTTCTTTCTTACTTAAGACGTTCATACAATCCCGTAGTTCCCTCAAAGACCAGACCCAATTCCTGACCAAAATGGGCAAAAGTGTATCCCCGTTTTCAGACCAAAAGGGCGCGCCGAAAACCATACACGATTGGGCGACACATACCTATATGGCTTATATACGGGATTTCACCCGGGTATTAAATCCACTTTAAAGTCGCAAATATTGTTCCCTTCTTATCGTGATATAATACGTACATGGATGGTCCCACTGGCCTTGTCAATGTGACACATCACCGGCCAATTCCTTGCTTCGTCTTTCAACTGGAAATTTCCGGTTGTGAAAGCTGCTTTGGGTTCTAAAAGAAAAGGCCCCCGTACAGCCAGCAGCAGAAAACCCAGAGTTGCTGCGTCGTACAGGGAACCTTTCTTCAAGGGTGTCAACACGAATGGTCTCCTGCAAAATACACAACAGACAAGTGTGACGAACGGCCTTCACATGCCAAAACATGTTAGACCGATTATGGACACTGATTCTAATACGTGCTATCCTTGTTCGTCTCTTTGCCATTTTGATGCTACATATTTGGTTTAAGGTCATGCCTTTCCAAGACAGTTCATCAAACGCTTTCAACTGGAACATTGCCTTTCTGTTGGCACCTACCTTCTTGTGTTATGCTATAGTTGTACCATACATGCCAGATTTTGAAGGGGGGGGGGGGGGGGAATAGGTAAGAGAACCTTAAATGCACCCCGGCTATAATCAATGCAGCTACGTCAACAATACCTACCGGTGTGATCTGTCGATCCCGTCTTGCTTTTCTTTGTTAAATGTTATTGTACAGAGCAGCTGATCATTTTCATCTTTTCTGCGGGTAAGGGCGAAGAAGTGTCGTATTAGCGTCATTTCCCGTCTTCATGACACTACATTATCATTTTGAGATATACCCCTTGTAAACAATCTTATACGGAAGAAGTTGTAAATCTAAATCTGTTACATAGTTACCTAAACGACAACTGTTCTAAAGTCATTGTCGGCTGCTGTATTGCATCATCTGGGATGAGGTCTTCTTTGAGTTGTTCAGCCAGCCCTCTTTTATGCCCTATTGTCAGCGAGCCCTGTCTACAGCCCGTATGAAAAGACACCGAACAGAAAAATGCCACTGCAGGCCCAAAAGGAAGAAAAAACAAAAATAATAATTACTAAACTTCTAAAAATTGTATCCTACATATCAATGTCTGGATGCGTTTTAGAACAAAAAAGAAAAGCTCTCAAAAAACAAATACTCTCTTAAAACTAACAGTCCAGTTCCTTCGTCTAATAGCAATCGGTAGCTGATTCTCTAACTTCAGTGCAATCTTTCAAATCAGGTTTTATTAATAGACGTCTCTTTAATAGCTGCACGTCTGTTTGCGCAATGAATTATTAATAGAGACCTTTATTATTATCATTATTATTATTATTATTATTATTATTGTTATTATTATGATTATTATTATTGATTATATCCTCCAGAGGATATAGTTTATTAAAATCTCACTTACTCTGGAGCTGATGAGGGGTTTCAATGCCACAGGTGTCAATGAGATGCTCGACATCCTGTGGCATGATGGGCTCACGATTGAATCGCCCCCTGGTGTCTTTTGTATGTAATAAATATCTTTTTATGAGGACGAAAGGGTTGGATATGATTGCCTTGGACTTGCTAAGTCGTTGCACAGATGCTGGAAGGAAACATAATATGAAGACACAATTACTTTTGATGACTTCACTTCAATCACCTACTTTATGGCAAGGGTTCACCTTTGGAGGACACATCGATCGTTATTGTGAGAGAACTGCAAATGTTCGGCCTTGTGGTTTCCGATCAACATACCGCTATTTTTTGGGTCTGCCATACACAAAGGGATATGATTGAACACAGAGAATAAATAAATAAATAAATTTATACTACTACATGAGAAATTTCTGCAATTTGATTGGCTTAGAGCAGTGGTATTTCAGCTTCATTTGAAATACCTACATGTGAAAATTACAAAACCTTTGTGAGTAGTAGTATAAACAAATAATAGCATGATTTGTACGTGATATTTGGCATAAATACCACTCGTGATATTTCAAAATTGTCTCAAATTTCACTCGCCCAACGGCTCGTGAAATTACGTATAACAATTTCGAAATATTGTTCGTGGTATTTATGCCAAATATCCCTACAAATCCTGCTATTACCTATACAAATAGAACTCACCCAAGAGCACACTCCGCTGAAATACATCGAGATGATGGTGGAATAGGAATAGCCCATGTCGGACAGACTTTTGCAAAAAGCACGCAACTTGTCTGCCGACACGGGCAAAACAGTTTCATGAGGGAAAAGGGCCTCATGCCACGCGATATAAGTATCTCTTGCCCTCACTGTCGAATCCAACTACAAGGAAGTGGAAAACATTTCTCTTAGGACCTGACTCGGTTATTTACCAGCGACCAAACGGATTAACTTAAACTTATTAAGTTCCCATTAAATCAAAATACTAAATACAGTTCGACAGAGGTTAGCTAAAGAGCACATTGAAATTAAACGACGGGTGGGTTTCCCTTTATTCGGATCATCACACTCAATAGACGATGTTTTCCCGCACTCATTTTCCCCAGCTGTATCAACGAGGCTATGATATTATAAATTCGTCCTCTCGATCGTCACGTACTATAGGGACATTAACACCCCATCACCTTATACTTTGAGGTAAAAGATATCAATATAGGCGGAGACATATACCTACCACTGACGGAGTCAAAGATGCGAGTCTCATCTTTTTGGCTTCATGCAATAAATCTTCCCCACTTCTTTTCTTTGTTGCTGCTTCCTCTAGGTAGGCTGTCATTTTGTGGGATATGGCCTTTCCAGACGGCACCACATCGACAACTATAAAGCAATAGCATGCGTTTACCACAGGACCATATTTCAAAAGTAAACTACTCTTTGAATTTCCAGGCCATTTTAGCCAATAACAACTTCCCGGCCAAGTGCATGGAGATTGATATTTTGTTGCTTTCAGTTCAGGCAGTTCTATTCAGATACTTTGCCAAGCCTTTACTCAAGCCCCTCATTTGGCAACCTGTACTATTTGTCCCCTCATTACATTCATTCTGAAATCACTGATAATCTCTGACATCTGATTGGCTGTCTGCTGTGTGAATTTTCTATGAATCGCGTTATTTTTTTGCTCTAACTCACATTTCCTCTACATTGTGTCATGTTAGACCGATTATGGACACTGATTCTAATACGTGCTATCCTCGTTCGTCTCTTTGCCTAATTACAATAAGTTCATTGCATTTTTTCTTGATAATAAGTATAAGTTACTTATATCTAAATCAAGCAAGCCTACTGTAGTACTCACCGAGAACTGCCATCGTCTCCGCGAAGAAGCGACGCTTTCCCGCGGAATTTGTCAGCCGCTTTTAAAAGATGTAAATTGGCGAATATTCCCTTAAAATACTTTCAGGATGTCTGTGAATTTTCCTTGAATGAAACTGTTTACAAACTGCGTCTCTCAGTTCCATCTTGCAGACAAATATTTCCTGGGAAGTAACAACCACCAAGAATTACTGTTGACCGCCATACTTTTCATTGATCAAATAAACAACGCTGCTCACTTAGCTCATGCGCAGTCGTTTTTCAGATCACTTTTATTATAAAACTTTTAATTTCACCTTTTGCCATTGTGGAGGTTTCCGTAGTGTAGTGGTTATCACGTCCGCCTAACATATCAAATTAGCACCGCGGAAGGTCGCCAGTTCGAGCCTGGCCGGAAACACTTCTTTTAATTTTTTTTTGTTTTCTTTTTTTCTTTCTTCCTTTTTTTAGTTTACCTTTTGTTTATATACTTTTGTATTACTTTCATTTTATCGAAACAAACAAACAAGCACAAAATAAAAAAAAAAAGATTCGCAATGCTATGCCCTAGTACGTAGGGGAATGGGCGCACACGTTTTTTTTGGGGGGGGGAGGGGGGCGCTAAATACAGTTTCGCTTTATATTTTCCCGGTTTCTTCGCCAGTTTTCTCTAACAATAATATAATAAATTGGGTCAAAAACACAACACCTTGAATGAAAACAAGAGATGCCATTTCTTTTATTTCTTCTTTAAACCTCGACAACATTATCAAAACCACTAAGCGGGCAAGCGCAGACACGTTGCGCTTCTCGTTTGGCAGGTTTCCTTTGTGTCGAACTTGTGGAACGCCTATAACGTCTGGCCGAAAACACTTGCTCTTTTAAACTCCTTTCCAGTTTTTTTCTTTTTCACTTTTTTTCTCTTCTCTTTGATATTAGGGAGCTTTTGCATCGACGACAGCGACGAGTAAAAACGTCGAACCACCTTCACCTTCTCCAGTTTCACTGAACACCCAAGTTCTTTAAATCAGGGACACCCAACGAGAATATAGTTCAAAAAAACCACTTAGACATAGCATTGTTGAACGTATTTTAGTATTTTAACGCCTATATAGGCATATTTTTATCCCCTCAAAATTTTTCATCTTTTCGGATTTCCTTGCTGAAAGTCTAGTAAAATTATAGGGATCAAAACTTACCTTTTCCAAAATTTCAGCCAGAAAAAGGACTGCCGAAAATTCTAGGTGACCTTTTTAGGGTAAAAATCCTTTAAAAATGGGCAATTATGCCATGTTTTAGATGTTCGAAAATCCTAGGAGAGGCAGGCAAGCACGAAATTTTACAACAAATGTTCCGAAACTGAATTCTGGGACCTCAAATCGTCTTCGGAACAGATATTTTTCAAAAAATGACGTTGGGTGTCCCAGTTTATATAACACTAGGTTGTCCTCCAGGCTATCCAAAAAGCCAAAACAAATTATGGAATTTTTAACACAAGGTTCCAGGATGCTAAAGTCTGGAATGATATAATGATGACATCAAGCTCCTCTCCCTCAAACCTTTTAAGAAAAAGTTAATTAAAAGTCAATTCTTCTTGATAAATATTAATTGCAGATTTATCAACACTATATTTTTTCTGACTTTCCGCTGTTTAATACTGGCATACTTAGCTTCCTTTTGCTGCCTTTCTTTTCCCTTTTTTTTGAACTAGTTTTTTTTTCTCCTTTTTTTTTGTGTGTGTGGGTGTGTTTTGTGTGTAGCTGTGTGTGGTGTGTGGTACAATCATTTATTAATAATCTAAGTAAGACTGCACTATCATGATTATTATCATAATGGGCACCCAGTACTCTCTCCATAATATATAGATTTAGCCAGGGCTAAAAGCGAAGCTCCCATTAATAAATTATATTTTAAATCAAATAATAAACTTGTAATCCACAAATCAGTTAACTTAAGGGCACATTCATGTGACTTTTGAGGGAAAGGATAAGTTATTTTAGAGTGAAACATCTTACATCGAGTTGATAGCCTAAATATACATGTATGTACACCTAAAAATAGCAAACATCTTCTATCACATTCAAGGGCCATAATGGCTCTTTATCACAGTAGATTAGGCCTCGAAAACAAATTCTTGGAAAAGAAATCAGGCCGCATTTTTTTGCGTTCGACAGGTTTACTTTACAAATTCTTGCCACCAAATCTGAGGGCGCACGGTGTAAACCAACCTTTTATACTTTTTATACATCACATCTGAGGTGAAACAGTACTTTTTATCGTACAGACCTCGGACAGAATACGGCATTTCACAATTTTTCAATGTTCAGGACGATCAATCGTGGGCTTTTAGCGAAACCGTTCAAAAAATTTCCAAAATCACCCATACGGCCAGCCGGTTCTCATTTTTAGTGCGAGCTGTCAGTTTGGTCGAGTGTTTGAGTGAACTTTAATGGAGATACGCTTCAACATAATAACGAATTTGTTATCATTATTTTTTGTTAGTTAATGGTTCCAGTTATAACGATGTGTAATCTTATAAAGCGTTTGATAGGCGCGACATTTCTAAGTACTCCTGCAAGCGATGTTCATGAACAATGAAAACAAACACCACGGACAAGCGATTAAAATTGCAAGAGAGACTACTAACAATCAATAAAAGAAATACAATTCGGTAAAACACTTACAGAGACAACAATTTTCATTCACGAAGACAAGTATTAAAGTGTCTCTAAAAATCCTGAGCCGTTTAAGCTTAAAGCTTAAGCTTAAGTTTATTTTGTTTTACTTTCAGGCGGCCTCCCGGTGTTTGTTTTTTTTTCAAAGATGAACTCCTCGAAGCAAGAAAATCACTCAAAGTTTTCTTTCTACAGCCAAATTTATAACTAAATATTCTTCGGAACGTTTTTTTTCTATTTGCCGTGAGAAAATATATCTGAAGGCCTTTTAAAGTTCTGTAAGCTTATATCAAACCTGATACTAGATCAGATCATTGACTCAAATCTTAAACAAATAAACCATTACCATTCGAGATTCAGTTCCTGAAAGATATCAAGGAAGGCCATAGTTGCTTGAGACTTTTAAACCCTCTTACGCTTTGAGCAGGGTGAAAGACGAAAACGATGCCATCCGAAATCGGATTACCCAATTTTGACAAGCGACGCATTTCTCAACCAAAAACCCAACAAACAAACCAGCCATGGATAACAGAAGACTCTTGATAGCAGCTGTATTTCATTTTGTACATCCAGTGGAAAAAGACAGTTAAAGACATCACAAGTTGACACAAAACTCTCTCAGCTTTGGCTGTCAAAGTAAATAACTTTCAAGGTGCTGCATACATTTTCCGCATGAACTCAGCTGTCAAATTTTGACCAATCAGAGTACAAAAATTGGACGTAGAGCGTGACCAACGCGTGACCATGGTAAGAAAAGGTCTTCCCCGCCTTTATTTTTAAAAAAGTGGCTTAATTTTTGCGTCCGAGGTCAGTTTGAAATCAAAATCTTGACAGTGCGGGGCCAATGACTTAAACACAACATATTTCATATGAATCATTGGAAAAAATAGACTTGAGCCCTCGATTATTTGAAACTAGTAATTTGTCAGCGGATAACTTCGAAAAAGTACTCGACCTCGATGGGTCGACACTTGAGCCCGCGCTACGGTCAGGTGATACTGGTCAGCGGATATCCTGTTTTGACAGCTGTCAATTGATCACAACATTGATGTGCAATTAGTTTTCTATTGGGCTCCCAAACTAGCAAGAAAGTGTGAGAGTAAACATTGGTTTCCCTGTGGTGCGGACGGACGGTCGTACGGTCACGTGATTACCAAATTTTCTCGGATGGGTAGATTACCACATTTCCTTAGCTATGGGGCTCCGTCCACGCGCGCTTCGCGCGCGGGTGGAGCTCCGCTATTATATAATAATTTTTTGGATCATGTAAATTAATGTAGGGTGCAAATAAAGTTGTTGTTGTTGTTGTCAAAAATGAATTCGGCGCGCTCTTTCCAAAAATATCGCTTTTATTCCAATTCACTCAAAGTGTCAAATGTAGGCGGATTTCCCTAGCCTGAGAAAACAGGCGACATTTTCACGACGCCACCATTAGTTTCCGCGCGAAATGACGTCTGAGAAAAGAGCGCAGAAATTTCATACTGATGACGCGTCACTACCCAGATCTGGGTTAGGCTCCTGATTGGTATTATGATGCATATAAAAGATGGCTTACGAACTAGAACCGAAGAAACTTTCTAAAGAAACACCTTAACATCCTTCAGCCCTCTCCTAACTGCAAAGACACCTTCCCTGTGCCGCCCGTTATTGCTTACAGACATCACGAAAGTCTTCGTGACCTTTTGGTACACTCCACGCTACACAACAACACACCTTACAAGCAACAACCAGCCGGAGTTTACAAATGCAACCATCCACGCT
Organism: Porites lutea; assembly: GCF_958299795.1. Taxonomy (NCBI): domain Eukaryota; kingdom Metazoa; phylum Cnidaria; class Anthozoa; order Scleractinia; family Poritidae; genus Porites; species Porites lutea. The sequence continues at coordinate 9,308,682 of NC_133207.1, read as the reverse complement.
GTCTCACCTGTCCTTTTCTCCAGGAAGGCCAAACAAATTATATTTTTACCCCAACTAATGAACAAAGAAAAATCATTGACCACTTATTCTGCAAATCAAAAAATGTTTCTACTTAATTCAATGCAACAAATGTAAATGCCAGTACATCGGAGAGACCAAACGCCAACTAAATGAACGATTTGGAGAACACGGCCGATCCATCCTGAACCATCAACAACTCAGTGATCCCACTCCTGTCTCCTTACATTTTAATCAAGCTGGACATTAAATCAACGACGTCATTCTAATTCCACTTGAACTCATACGCAGCAACCTTGCTTGATGCAGTGAGAAAGGCTCGAGAAGCTCATTTAACACACAACGGGAACACATTATCTCCTCTAGGAATAAGCTCACTGATATATTGTACCACATAGTCTCCTATACCAATAACAATCCATTGTTTTTATCGTCACATTTTCAAATTCTTATTTGTAACGAACTCTTAGTTTTATTTCTTTGTTCTTTTAGCCCCTGAAGAAGGTATGTTGTCGAACCGAAATATTGGGAAATTTGTTTAAATATATGTTTTTTTTGTTTATTCCTTTGTTTACGTCTTCATCGCCTTGCCGTAACCGTAGGGATCACTTTGCCGTTTCATATATTTTTCTACATTATTCCACACGTAGGCGAAAAAAGACTGGCCGCCTCTTTGGTCAACGGCTGCTGACCTTTTTCCGCAAACTTGCCGTTGCAGAGAACTAAGAGTTTTGACTATTGGGCCCATCAGATGAGTGTGGTTGTACAACATACCCCCTTCCCCCTGAGTCTGGAGTGCAGTTAGCATTTCATCCTCTTCCCCACTCCCCTAAAAAAGAATCAGAAGACAGACTAAGCGAGACTAATCGAGAAATCAATCAATTAATCAGTAAAATCTATATCTATACAAGCAACCTTGTATTAACATAGACAAAAGCAAGCTACACAGTTTTTACTGCGTCTGTACTTAGGGAATATAGGGACTGCAGCAATCCCCATTCGCGCGTTTTCTAAAACGGAGGTTTTAGGTCTTATACCAGGGATATCTCATCAAATGAGCAACTGAACTGGAAGTATAGGAGTTTATTTCAGTTATGCGGGGAGTCGCATGGGGAAGCTCCATCCAATTTGGCCAAGAAACTAGCCTTTTTACTCCAGTTTTCTTTAGTTTCCTTTTTCGGCTATGCAGGGATACACGGCTTAGTTATGGCTGTTATGGTCTACAGCTGAAAAATCTTAAAGGACTTTATTTCTCTATTTTTATTCCTTCTATAAACAGCTTGAGAAGCAATATATGTATAAGAAAAAATGACATTTTATCTTAACTTATTTTCCACCAAGACAGAGTAATTTCGTGATCTTTCACATCCGTTTCAGTCTGTTCATGCGGAGAGGAAGTTTAGATTAGAATGTTTACGGAGTAAAGAATTTTTAACACAAAATACAAAAGATTGGCATGAACATGAATCTTGTTGCAAAAACGATAACTGATTCTATGCATTATTGTTAATACTTCTTTTAGTTGGCTTTGTTTTTATCTTGCATGTTTTAAAAACAACTGACACACGCTATGGTCACGTGACTCGGGCGGGGGATCTCTGGGAAATTGCCTTTATTAAAGCTTTATAAAAAGCATTATTGTTCTCGAAACAAGCACCTCCTTTGCATGTCGCCAATATTGTTTCGCCAGATGGATCAGCTCTCCCCAGTTTTTACTACTTCTGTTATCAAAACACGGCAGCTTACTTTACGAAAAGGAATTTAGCAAAAACGACCGCTGATCAAATGATGGCTTGGTGTTATTCCCTGGTGGCTATGAGGACCATTAGAGGTTAAGGGGGAGGGGAAGGTTGCTGTAGTTATTAGCCGGACTGTTGAGACCATTGAGGAGATCAGACTGGCTATGATCACGGCATAATGAATTTTTTTCCCTACCCCTATATAGCCTTATCCTACCATATCTGTCACTGTCCTGTCTCTCCACATTTCAATATATTTTGAGACCACTAGCCAAGCCAGCCTCCTTACAAAACGTCTAAGAGGAAGTTACCTAAAAGTTAGTAGCAATGACTAGTTTTGGCACTCGGAGATGACATGATCTCTCACCTGTCTTAAAATCATTTGTAATCCAATCAGATGATCAATTCCTTTCAATTCGGTCAACGCGCTGAAAAGGAAGACATTCGCTTGTTAAGAGCGAGTGAGACACACTGTATCGGTGCCAGTTAGGCTACAAAGCGTGGAAATAACCATGAACTGTATGAAGAGTTTATTTCTTTCTTTCCTTTTTTGTGTTCTCACAGTTCACGGTAAGTATATATTTTTGTTTGGATTTAATCATGACGCGTGGACCGTTACGAACATGATGAAATAATCTAAAGAGACGTAATCGCTGTACTTCATTACGTGCCTTCCGTGTCAGTTGAGAAAACAGATCAGAAAATTGAGTCTTCGCAGCTACTTTTCAGTGTAAATTCAAACTATTGCTTCTTCTAAAGACTCTGAAGGGATTAGATATAACAATTCACTCCATCCTGATCAGAATTCAATGACAAAATATATTTTTTAAATTTACAATTTCACTATCCAAGGAGTTTTTGTCAGTGCTGAACTGGATCAAGGACTAAGGCTCAATTGAAGTCAGTCATATCCCCGGGAGCAGGGCCCTACTGCTGAGAATTATTAGTGGGAGAGAGGTCGGCCGGTTCTCTTAATCCTGACAGACCAAATACTGGTGCCATTTCAGCACCCAATTTTAGACCTCAGGCCTCTAAACCCCGTGCCCGTTTTCAGACCGGGTTTCTAAAAATTGTTCTCAGTTTGCGAACTCATAACCTTTTCAAAGTTGAGTCAAAATATATTGATTAAGCCTTTTACTTAAGTATTGGACGCTTAAGGTCTTCTCAATTCTTCATTTGGGCCGAAAAGACAAATACGTTTATTTGTTATCGTGGGTCCCTTGAAAACATTACTTGATTTCAACCATAATGAGCGTTTAATTCTACACCTAATATTTCAGACAAAAAACCGGGCATACCTATATAGCTTACAAAGGCAGTACCCCCCCTTCCCCACTCCTCCAAAGCACACGTCTCACGTAGTTGCGTTCTAGCTAGGTACGAGAACGTAACCCCTAATTTTTGTTGGAAGTCCTGTGCAATTAATAGCTGAGGTCTTTTGAGATTGCATTTGTGTCGACACACGTTTGCCTAGCTTTGAAGTGCTAGCATGCGTTTTGCCTCGCTTTAGCCGCGCAAACTTCCGGAGAATTTAAATTTAATCTCGCATATCCGAGGCAAAGAGTTTGACCCGTAAGATTGGCCCTTTTAAAGTTTCATTAATTAATACATCTCTAAATAGTTTTAACCTATAATAATTAAAATAACAAGATCAATCTCCGCTTGGAGGACCTGTGACACGTGTTCTTGGCCTCTAATCCGTAAATGTGCAATACTTCAAGACTCACGCATGCTGGTTACGATGTCTAATCTCGTTCGATTTTCACTTATCGTCGTTATTTTGCAGAGAATGACAGAGAAGTATAAGAAATGAAATGAAGCCCTTCTAAAAGAAGCTGTATCAGTTATTAATTCCCGCGGTCAGCGTTGCTACGGTGTCGCTTAGGATCCCTTAAATAGCTAATCGTGATCTAAGAAGAGACCATCTTAGTTCAGTCATAAGCGATATTTACAGCGGTATCATTTCCCAAAGAACAAGTTGCCAAGTGATTGGGAAACTTAGTGGCTGACTAGAAGGGAGGCCAGGACCTTTTCCCATTACACGTATCCAGCAGAAGCGACAGTTTTCTAGTATTCTAACGACTTCCTGATTATGACTACCACTGAAGGATCGTATTTAATTACATAAAGTTTTCTCTAGAGACAATTATGTGTTGTGCTAAGGAGGGAGGGAAATAGTTAGCTCTTTGTAAAAGGGACTGGGGAAGTTAGTGTTTTGTTTGAAATTTGTTCCTAATTTTTAAGGTCAAAGTGATGAAAATATTGAAGTCATCAGTGACGTTAATGACGACCTACCTATAGAGCTTGGCGATTCGAATCCAGTTCACACTGGTGAGTACAAGGGCAATTTCCTAATCAGCCCTTCTTTGTCTTGTCATAAGTCACGCAACGTGCGTTACGTGTCGCTACAAGAATGGCTGCGTGGGGGACTGGACCCAAAGCTCGCTTTGGCTACAGCGCTGTGCAGGTAAAGCAGTGCTGGTACATAGAGGTGTGTAAGAGCAGTCGAATTGACCTCTTTAGCTTGTGTGTTTTGTTTTACCAATACAGGTACAGGTAATGTGATGATACTCTTGAGAAGTGTTTCTTTCAAATTTCGTATTGTTCACGTGCATATGTACGCATAATTTATGAAAGCACTAAGGGTCAAATTCCCATGGGACCTCTACAGGGGGAAACTGGCATAGAAGCTTAAAAGGTCTATTCGTATAGGTCAAGAGGAGTGGGAGAAGCCTGCGAAAACTGACGTGTTTGTGGTTATCAGCAACAGGCGGAAATACTTCAGCATCCTCAGGCTATATTTTATCGATTGTGTTTGTCACGATTTTCTTCAGTTTTTCTTTCTTCTGAGACATTAATTCCGAAAAGTTTGATGATAGTACAAACCTACGATTTTTGATAAAAATTGACGTCAATTGTTTAACCTTTCAGTAACTCAGGAGCAAGAAGTGTCTCTATTTAAACGTGATATCTCAGGCCACACTGTGGCTCGAGTGCGACGTCAAGTTCTAGCGGTTGGTCAATCAAATCAGATCCAGGGTCTCACGGTCAGACAAGAATGTGACGGAATCCTACTGGAGTGGAAAAGCCTGCAGTTGCCTTACAGGTATAACTGAACGTTTTGGTTGTAGGATAGAGGATTCAGCTTTTGTCAAAGTACTTGACAAAACCATAAGAGAGCCCTAAACAGTATCTTTCTCTCGGAAATTGAAAAGTTGAACAATTATGTATAAAAACAGAATAAACAGTACCACAAGGAAGCATTGCTCAGCAGCCTTCATTTGAATGGTAACACCATAGGATTTCATCCACAGACCCAAAAGCTAGAACCACTTTGCATAATAAACAGTACAACAGGAAAGTACTGCTCTGTTGCTTTGATTTGAATAGTGACACCAAAGGAATTTATCCACAGACTCAATTGAATTGTCTCGGCTCAGTCAGTGCAAACAGGATTAGAAAAAGGTAAGGAAGGATTCTGAAGCTTTTAATTAAATGGAAAATTAGTCACCAGTCGATATTGTTATCATATTGCCAACTATCTTTTCAATATCAGTCCAAACAGACGCTCAATAAATGAGGAATTCAAGCATTTTAACATTTACCGAAGCACATCGTATTTTCGTGATGTAAACGGAATGAGGCCTTACGTATCTGGAAAGCTAGACAAGCTGTTACAGAGCCGGGAAACAAACAGCTACAAGGATCTATATCCGACACCGAACACAAACTGGTACTACGCCGTGACAGTGGTCAATGGTAATGGGCAGGAAGGGAAGATAGTGGACGCAAAGATGGTATGACTTTAAAAGTTTTGTTCGCTGTGTATGACGTTCCTTTCTTTGAAAAATAGTGTTCGTGTCACGCCTTCTGGTCACACAATCGCTTCTATTTGGATCGCACGTGGGGGACGCAAAGCGAGAAGCGTGAACGAAAAGAGCGGGAAGGGTGATGGGAAAAAACAAAGCGAAAGGGAGAGTCTCCCCTCCTTCCCCCTTCCCATCACCCCTCGCGCTCCCCTTGACTAAGAGACGACTTGAAACGAGTGAGGTTAGGGCTCCTGGTGAGGTTTCATCACAATCTAGTCAGCAAATTTGTGTTCCTGTGTCACTCCTTGTGATCACATGACAAAAGGCGTGTCCCCTTCTTATAAAACTGTCTGGCTATTACATGGCACAAAACAGCGACAAATTGTAAGAAATATTCCGAAGCAAAACCGTTAACCGATTATTATTCACTTCAAACACAGCTTGTCGCCGCTCGTGAAATGCGCCCAAGTTGCTTCTCCGAATTCAATCCCGAGTAAAAGGCGGAAATCGATCGGAAACATACATGTACATACAGTCTTGGTACTTTGACGAAGCAATACGGACAATTCCTGACCATGCAAATTTTTGTCGTTACACAAGGTGAAGAAAAGAACTACTTTTTAGTTTCCAGGGAGAGTTGTTTAGGTGACGGTGTTTAAGTTGGGAGCAGACGGAGTAACGAGACTGACAAATAAGGCGAGAAGGGATACAAATCTCATTTTCCCAGCCTATTAAAATTGTTTTCAGATACCAGTGTCCCATTAAGTTGCTCTCAAACCCCACAACCAGTTGCAAGAAATCATAGTCCTAATAACCCAAATCCCCTTTTGCCGTCTCCAAAATAGGCGAGTACGAGTCCCAATTTTACCTCTTCATGGTCTTCAGTCTAGGGGTAGCCTTTATATACTGTGCTCTATCGGTTTTGAGGGAGACTGGTTCGGCGCGTTGTCGGATTCCGTTGTGGGACTGCTTTGGGTACGCTATTCGTTCCTTCAGTGGCTATTAAGGTCGGGCGACTACAATTTGTAGTTGCAGCGACACGTTGCGGCGACACGTCGCAGCGACAAATCGCTTCGTGTGTACTGGGGAATTTTTGTGAAAATCTTTGTCTCTACAACAGAATTTTGTTGCCGCATCAAGTTGCACAGATTCTCTGATTTGATTTTTCGCGACATGCTGCTGCGACAAAATTCTGTTGAGGAGACAAAGATTTTCACAGAAATTCTTCAGTACACATGAACCGATTTGTCGCTGCGACGTGTCGCCACGACAGGTTGCTGCAACTTATCGCCTAGAGTGAATTGACCTTTACAAACT